>NC_090753.1:58857355-58859855 GCF_036898095.1 Palaemon carinicauda
GTTGAACGAGGGTCTTGGTTTTGTCTGAGTTGACTTGCATCCCAAAACGTTCGTAGGCAGAGTTGTATGCATCAGCTAACGACTGCAGGTCCTCTGCCGTCTGACCTGGGGTGGCATTGTCGTCAGCATACTGCAGTTCTCGCACTGCACACAAGGTGGTCTTGGTTCTGGCGCGGAGTCTAGCGAGGTTGAAAGCGCCTCCATCCATGCGGAAAAGTAGGTCGACTGAGGGTGTGTCTGGGGGAATCTCGTTGAGCATTGCTGCGGTGTATAGCGAGAAACACGTCGGGGCCAGAACACAGCCCTGCTTCAGGCTGCCGTTGATGGGGAATGGGTCTGAAAGAGAGTTCTAGTGGCAGACTCTCCCAACCATTCCGTCATGGAGGGCACGCACCAGCTTGACAAAATCGGGTGGGCAGCCATATCTTTTGAGGACAGCCCACATGGCAGGTCGAGGTACTTTGTCGAATGCCTTTTTCAAATCCCAGAAGATGAACATTATGGGCTGTTGTTGTTCGAGGCTCTTCTCTTGTAGTTGTCACGAACAGAAGATCATGTCTATGGTCCCGCGGGAAGGTCGAAAGCCGCACTGGGACTCTGGTAGGACGTCTTCTGCGAGAATAAGGAGGCGGTCAAGGAGAATCCGAGCGAAAATCTTACTCGCGATGCTTAGTAGTGATATTCCCCGGTAGTTATTACAGTTCTCCCTGTCTCCCTTCTTGAAGATGGTAGTGATGTTTGCATCGCGGAAGTCACTGGGGGGGGGGGGTCTTGGTCTCCCATATTTTAAGTATAAGGAGCATCAAACGGTTCCTCAAGCCGGGGCCACCGTGAGTGAGGAGCTCCAACGGGATGTTGTCTGGCCCTGGGGCTTTGCCGGGCTTCATGCGCTGCAGGGCCTTGTTGAAGTCATGGATGGAGGGTGGTAGTGCCATCCAGTGACGGACGGGATGCTGCGGGGTCATTCGCAGGAGATCGTCTGGGGTGTCTGCTTGGTCATTGAGGAGGTTCTCAAAGTGAGACCTCCACCTGGCCAGGATGCCCTCGTTGTCGGTGATGGTCGTGGCCCCATCCGCGTCCTTCAGGCTGCCCACTGATGACCGTGTGGGACCGAATATTTCTTTTGTTGCTGCATAGAAGCTGCGCAGGTCACGTTGGTCAGCGAAACTGTATTTCTGCAGCTTTTTTATATATATATATATATATATATATATATACTGTATATATATATATATATATATATATATATATATATATATATATATATATATATATATATACTGTATATATATATATATATATATATATATATATATATATATATATATATATATATATATATATATATTAATATGCGTGCGTCCATGTTTATTGTTATGAATATCTGTTAAACATAAATAACCCATTTTCAGACTATATGATTTCTTTTAATAATCTAATTATTCTCATCAGTGGATCGAGATGTTTATAGAAATTACCTTGGAGCTTTTACAAAGGATTTCTAAGAATTATTTGAATTAGTCAAATTGTTCATTCGCTTGAAATGAACAGTTTGTAATTAAGGATTCATTTGTGTTAGTTTTTACATTTGTTCAATGAGTGAGTGAATGTTTGACAATTATCTGGTATTATACATTAATGATCATTGATGTCGATTGGGGTAAGCTTAGGGACCTTAAGATTAAAGATAATAAATGAATAACTTAATTATAGAATATTTATGATTATAAAATAAGTATGAATGCCAGCTTCCAATATGAGGTTAAAAATACCACTGGCATCAAACACAAGATTTCCTCCTAGAATCTTGGTGAATATGTACAGTTGGCTTCTTTAATTCCGGTACACTTCTCGGGAAATTAAGGATACGTTTAAAAGCTGTACAGTTTAGCTGACAACGCTGTTTTTGCCAAAAGAGAAACTGTTGGCAACGCTGCCTATGAAACAAAGAAGCTGAGCTTATAAATACCGATCAAAAGCATTTTTATCAATTTTACGAAGTGCTGAATAGAGGAATATTGTTATTTTCTCAACAGCAATTTATATAATTAATAAAAAAGCTTTTGATCTCGTGTTTACAAGTTTATGCAATTTGTTTTCAGCCTGCAGCGTTGCCAAGTCTCTCTCTTGCTAAATTGTACAACTGTCTCGTTGGCTTCCCGTGAATGTACCGGAATTAATGAAGCCAACTGTACCTGCCATTATCACCACGAGCTCTTGAAAGGAATTGATCTCTGAGATTTTATTTTATTGGATCAAAATGGAAAGTTCCGTCGAGAGCATTTGCCGTCAGTGCTCCTCACGCTGTTAATTGTAGGCATCACTTGAGCCTCTAAGTTGGATATCTGCATCCACTTTTTAGCCCTCTAATGCTGAATGGCCTCCCATGCCCCTGTGGTGGGACAAACGGTAGAAATATATGACTCCAATACAATCCAAATCTAAGTCGAGAGAGAGAGAGAGAGAGAGAGAGAGAGAGAGAGAGAGAGAGAGAGAGAGA
>NC_090753.1:58862355-58867355 GCF_036898095.1 Palaemon carinicauda
TCAGTTTTGCCAAACATCCTTAGCTGAGGCAGTTACGCAAAACTTCCTTAGGCATGGCCTCTAAGCCATAGTTCCTAAGGCAAGGTATTTAAGCCATACAACCTTAGCCCAGGCAGTTAAGCCTTGCACCCCTATACAAATCAGGTAAGCCAAACGTCCCTAGTCCAGGCGTTCATGCCAAACATTTTTAGTCCAGTCACCTAGGCCCTTCTTTTTAGGCCAGCCAGTTAAGCGTTTCGGTTTTTTCCGGACAGTTCAGCCACACATAGACCAGGTAGTTAAGCCAAACCTTCTTAGATAAGGCAGGTCAGCCAAACATCCTTAGGCCAGGCAGTTAAGCCATACACCCTCAGACAAAGTAGTTAAGCCAAACATCCTTAGTCCTGTCAGTTGAGCCAAACATCCTTAGCCAAGGCAGTTAAGCCAAGCATTATTAGGCCAGGCACTTAAGCCAATCATCTTTAGGCCAGGCAGTTGAGCCATGCATCATTAGGCCACCCAGTTAAGCCAAAAATCAGTAGGCCAGGCAGTTAAGCCAAATATCACTAGGCTAGTCAGTTAAGCCAAGCATCATCAGGCCAAGCAGATAGCCAAGCATCATTAGGCCTTTCAGTTAAGCCAAGAATCATTTTGCCAGGCAGTTAAGCCAAGCATTATAAGGCCAGGTAGTTAAGGCAAGCATCATCAGGCCGAGCAGTTAAGCCAAAAATCACTAGGCCAGGCAGTTAAGCAAAGCATCATTTTGCCAGGCAGTTAAGCCAAACATTATTAGGCCAGACAGTTAAGCCAAGCATCAATAGCCCTTCCAGTTAAGCCAAGCATCATTATGCCAGGCAGTTAAGCCAAGGCTCATTAGGCCAGGCAGTTAAGCCAAGCAACATTAGGCCTTGCAGTTAAGCCAAGCATCCTTAAGATAGGCAGTTATGGCAAGCATTATTAGGCCAGGCGGGTAAGCCAAGCATCATCAGGCTAGCCAGTTAAGCAAAAAAAAAAATATACCAGGCAGTTAAGACAAGCATTTTTAGTGTAGGCAGTTAAGCCTGGACTCCTTAAACCTAAAGAAAAACAAATATATGCCAGGTAGTTAAGACAAGCATCATTAGCCTAGGCAGTTAAGCCTGGCATCCTTAAACCTAAAAAAAAAAGAAAATATGTCAGGCAGTTTAGACAAGCATCATTAGCCTAGGCAGTTAAGCCTGGCATCCTTAAACCTAAAAAAAAAAAAAAAATTATAAAATAATATTGCTTTCACAAAAATAATAATATTGGTATATTGCTTTTATAAAATAAGCGACGTCGCTATAAAATGAAAATAGCTTTTTTTTCATAAAATAACCTGAGAATATATTCCTTTCACGAAATAAAAATAAAATAATATTACCTTAAAAAAAATAAAAAATATTCTTAGCACTAAATTTTTTTTGTTTTTAATTTTTAAATTTTTTTTTGTTTTTTATTTTTTTTTATATTTTATATTATATATTTTTTTTTTTTTTTTTTTTTCCATTTTTTAATTATTTTGTATTTTTTCCTCCTGAGTTCGTTCGTTATGAACCTTATTTTCGCTTGTCTCCAAAACCGGGACTACGGGACCAAGGAGGGCCCAAGAGAACTTGTCCCGTTTTGGTTTCTTCTTCTTTGGTTTCCTTACCAAAAGTTTCCTTGTAGGTCCTTCTCCTTCTTGTTTTTCTTCCTTCACAACGACTACTCTCTTGTCGTCTTCTGCTGCAGTTTCACACCTTTCAACGTCACCCATTCCGTCATATTTTATAACGTTCTCCAAATCTCTCTTCTGAAGTTCCTTCTCCAGTGAACAGATGACATCCTTCGCTGCGGACAATTCTTTTTTCATTTCATCTTCTACGTTAGTCATTCGAACAATCTTACCGTTCAAATTTTTTTTCTCGTTTACCATTGTTCTCCAGTTGTTCTCGAAGACCTTCGTTCTTCTTTGTGACTGTGAACACTGCCTCCTTTAGCTCATGATTTTGTACTAGAGCTTTAGAAATCTCTCCCTGCAGCTCTTCTACTAGCCTTTGGTGTCCTTGGCTTCTTTTCTGATCATTAGCACGAGCCTCCATCAGCTCTTTTTCTAGTTTGATTTTCTCTAGAGCCAATTCTTTATTAAGGAAGCTTCGTTCTTTATTGGATTTTTTCAGAACTTCATTCTCTGCCAGAAGGACCGATTTCAGCTCGTCATGAGCCTCGATTTCCTTCTTGGCCTTTTCCAGTTCCTCATTCAACTGAACTATTTTCATTGTGTTTTCTTCATCCAAAGTCACTTTATCTTCAAGTTCTTGTTTCAGAGCTTCCTTCTCTCTCACAAGTGCTGATTCCATCTGATTTTGGACATAATTTTTTCTCCTGAGCTATTTTCAGCTCCGCTTTCAACTCTTGGATTGATTGATAGTAATCAACAAGTTGATTGTCATGTGCTGTCAATCACAGCTTGTTTATTGGCAAGTTCCTTAGCCATTGTCACATTCTTTCGCCTGAGATCTTCAATCTCGGTGTCTCCGTCTGTCTGAACTGTTACATCTGTGTTAGAGATGGGTCAAGGCTCTATCTGAATTTGTACATCTCTATTAGAGATAACACGTCCTGCTCCTCCTGGCAGCAGCAGCTGTTCCTCCTCGCCGGAAAGCAAAGGATCTTTCCTACTGATGACAGCTTCCGTCTCCTCAGAAACGCCGTCGAGTTCCTCCTGGTCCAAGACAGGCTCGAGTTCCTCACTCTTTTCCTCCTCGGCCAGAATTTCCTCATCAGAAGACCACCCTCCCGAAATGAGGCGTAGTCCTTCCAGTTTCATCAACCGGGGCTGCTGGTCCTGAAACCCGTCTTTGGAAGAGGGACCTCTATGTAGATATTTCTTCCCTTACTCGCTGATAGCTTTCAATGCGTTGTTTGTGAACATCTTCGTTGTAAAACTCAGAATACAGATCACTTGACTTTGATCAGGTATAATTTGAAGAAATCGAGATAGGTCCTCGCAGAAATATCAACTCCGAGATTGAAGGAATTTTGAAGACAGGAGTCGTCTTCGTTGGCTTCGAGATCGTCTCCTGAAACTGATTCCGATTATCATTTGAATGAGAGCGAGACTTCAAAGACGTTTTCGTTCGCTTTGGGAAAAATCTTCACTCGGTCTTCAGCGAAACTTACTTTCTGCTCCTGAAGAAGAAAAGTTTGTCTCTACTCCTAATTTTTTTTCCAAAACACGAATCTTATTCCACCAATGAATATTCCTTTAGTAGAGATAGATAGATAGATAGATAGATAGTATTGTATTTATAAGAAAAAGTTAAAATTCTTATGAGGCGTGAATGAAGACTCGGATGAGAACGGGATGGTGTGAAGCTCTCTGAAGACATCGTTGGGTCGGAGAAGAATCTTCTTTTGATCTTCACCGAAGATATCTTTCTGCTTCACCAGAAGTCTTGCGTTTTTCTGACTTCATTTTTCTTTTCCTTTTTTGAAAAGACGAATCTAACATCTCCATGGACTATTCCTTTCGTAATTTCTTTTCCCCGAAGGAAATCTTGAAAAAATCTTACATATATATATATATATATATATGTGTGTGTGTGTGTGTGTATGTGCGTGTTTATATATATATATATATATATATATATTTATATATATATAGATATATATAGATATATATATATATATACATATACATAAATATATGTATATATACAGTATATTTATATGTATATATATATATATATTTATATATATATATATATATATATATATAAATATATGTATATATGTCTATTTTTATATCACCCGTTACTAGTTCATTGAAGGGGTAAGGCCTTAGGCATGTGTCCATTTTCGTCTGTTTATTGTCATTCTATGACCAACTATACTCTCTCTCTCTCTCTCTCTCTCTCTCTCTCTCTCTCTCTCTCTCTCTCTCGCATATATATATATATATATATATATGTACTGTATATGTATACATATACATATATACATATATACATACACACACCTGTCTACATACCTAGACAGATATTCTGAAAAATCAAAAGTTGGTTTTATAAAAAAAAAGAAATCTCTCTCTCTCTCTCTCTCTCTCTCTCTCTCTCTCTCTCTTTCATGGACCTGTTTATATAGTGAGACAAACTTGAAAAATCCAAGGTTTATCTTATAAAAAAATTTTTACTCTCTCTCTCTCTCTCTCTCTCTCTCTCTCTCTCTCCAATGGAATTTCCCCAACCCTCTCCTACGATCCATTTCCCTACCGCTAATATACTCAAATCCCCAAGGCATTGCTGGTAAACTTAAACACATCCCTCTCCCTCCCCATCCTATCCTTCCATTCCCAATATCAATCCCCTACCTAACCTAATTTCCCTCCCCCATCCCCTCCCCTATCTCCTTCTGAATCCCATAGACCAAAATCCCCCAGTGGTCGAGCTTAGCCAAAATTTATTTGGTAGCAGATGTGTCTTAATCTGACCTTTGTTACTTTTGGCAAGGAGTGATACACCGCACTTGAAGATAGTACAAATGAATATATATATATATATATATATAATAAATGTGTGTGTATATATATAATTATATATGTATATATATATGTATATATATATATATATATATACATATATATATATATATATATATATGTATATATACATGAGTATATATGTACATATATATACATGAGTATATATATATATATATATATATGTATATATATATATATATTTATATAAATGTATGTATATATATGTACATATATATACATGAGTATATATGTACATATATATATATACATGAGTATGTATATATATATATATATGTGTGTGTGTGTGTGTGTGTATATATACATGAGTATATATATATATATATATATATATATTTACACAATAGTGTATATATGTTTGTGTAATTTATTTATATATTTAGGAATCATTTTTCTAAAACAAAAGCTTCAATTTACTCGTGGATATTAAATAAGATTCTCATTTATTTCTCTTATTATT
>NC_090753.1:58879855-58885343 GCF_036898095.1 Palaemon carinicauda
TATTATTAATTTCATTTTGTTAATAGCAGTCCACAGACACTGATGTGTATTACTTTGTGGTTCCCTGTTGCATCCAGCATCCTTATGAATGCATCACTTTCCTCACTAGATGTGCTTTTTTTTTTTTTTTTTTTTTTTTTTCCAAGTAAACTCCTGCACAAGTCCTAGGGCTAAATCGGCTCTTACCTTCTCTAGGTTCCTTTTCAATGACTTAGATATAGTCACTAGCGCTCCCATGAATATTGGTACGATTTCTTCATGCATAGTCCTTATCCTTCTCAATTCATTTAGCAAGATCTAGTACATTTTTAGAAAACAATTTTCTCCCCTTATCTTTCACCATCGAGTCCCATGGTACAGCGACATCTATGAGTGATACTTTTCTCGTTGTCTCGTCGACCAGAGTGACATTTGGTATATGTGCTTGTGCTTGTAACATCCTGTCGGTCCTTATGCTGTAGTCCCAGAGTAGTTTAGCCGGATCATTTTCCACCTAAGCTTGAGGTTTATGTTCTTACCATTTGTTGCTGCATTGCATATCTTATTTCATACAGAGACTTCAATGGAGAGCTTTATTATTATTATTATTATTATTATTATTATTATTATTATTATTATTATTATTATTATTATTATTATTATTATTATGAAGATACAATATCAGGGTCTGAAGTTATGAAAGAGATAGAAAGCAAACGCAAGGGATACTAACAACAACAACAACAACAACAACAATAATAATAATAATAATAATAATAATAATAATATCTTTAAGGACGTTGTTATAACAACGCAGCCTTAAAAAATGCTTGTATATGAAGCTCCCTGAGAGAGAGAGAGAGAGAGAGAGAGAGAGAGAGAGAGAGAGAGATAAATATGTACATTGCGTAAAATCTTTAGCAGTATATTGACATCACAGACTAATGTTGTTGCATTAGTAAGTTCAACGTAATGTCACTAATGGAAGAGAGAGAGAGAGAGAGAGAGAGTTCGTGAATCATTTCCCCAGAGTTCGTTCCCTTTATTTCCATCTGAATTACACAAAATTATTTTGTATTTCATAAATTCGTATTTCTTTACACAACAGGTGAAAATTCCACGCCTTTATAAAGTGACTTTAAGAATAAGAAAGTCTGTCATTGGTTTATTGTGATTTTTTTTTTTTTGCGCATTCAAGCTTACTACCCTACCTATATTATATATATGTATATATATATATATATATATATGTATATACACACATACATATATATATCATATATATATATATATATATATATATACAGAGAGAGAGAGAGAGGGGGGGGGGGTTTGATCCCAGTATAAGGTAGAAATTTATTTCTATTTGAGCACAATATTGTGTTGATTTTCATTCATGTGTATATATACGTGTGTGTATATATATATATATATATATATATATGTATATATATATATATATATATATATGTATAAGTAGTGTGTGTTTATTTCCTGGGATTAGGCGCTAGGATTGAAATAATAAATCACAAACAGGTGAAGATATCAGATGACTTGGCTTAGTCTCTTTCGGGGAAATGTGGCTCCAAATATTCCTAGCCGGAAAACGGAATACTAAAAGTTCCAAGCAAGAACTCCAACATTAATACGATTCCAAATGATCCCACCCCTCCCCTCTCTCCTACCCCTACCCAATTCCCTTTCTTCCCCCTCCTATTGAAGACTTGTTTATCCTCCTCGTTGTCCTGAAAAGTTCCCCATTAAAATCCGTCCGAGGGAAAATAGGGAACATTTAAAATCTCTCTCTGGACGATCTTCCAACTCACGGGTCGTTATGCTCCGCTTATCTTTGGGGAAATGTCTTCAGCGATTCTCACAATTGTGTTTTGCGAAGTTGTTTCCCTCAGGATTCAGAAGGACTCTTCTTACGAGGCAAACATGAGACTGTTGCCATTTGGTGGTCCATGAATTACCCTGAATGTCCCAGGGAGTGATTTTGAGATTTCTTAATCGTTAGAAAGATCATTCCTCAAAGGGGCTCCTGAGGGTTCCCCATAAGGTCGGGACATTCTGATCTTTTTTTTTTTATTCTCATTCAAGTGTTGTTTATTCATTTTTCTTTAGATAAAACGAATAGACATTTGCATATTTTCTTATTATATCCCCTGTTTAGTTTTACTCTTTGTGCATTTGTATGTTAGTCTATTTTTTACCTAATTGTATCAATGTTAGGTGGTCAAAATTAACTTATGAATGTAACTGAAAACTAGTATAAGGTATATACGAGTATATATATATATATATATATATATATATGTATATATATATATATATATATATACCCGACAAACGCTAATTATATTGTTCACTAAAAAGCCCTGATTTTGCAGAAAATTGAAAGATCTTTATTGATAAATAATGATTACTCTAAGAATCTTCCTTCACTCAAAGTAAGAGAAAAGGAAGTTGAACTGTATTATTAGTGTCTGATCCTTTGAAGAATTCTTCTCGAAAATGAGAAGTAGGAAACGAGAGAGAGAGAGAGAGAGAGAGAGAGAGAGAGAGAGAGAGAGAGAGGTCATACGCGCCAATCACAGATCGCAGCGATGAAACCAACGCCAAAATTTCAATCCAAGAAACTTTCCTGTGTTGACTTCAACTATATGATGGAACGTCTATACAGTTGTTACTTGAAAACATTGACTAGATGCAAAAGAATATGAATCCATACTCTGTACAGTATATACATACCTTTATACACACACACACACACACACACACATATATATATATATATATATATGTATATTTATATCATATCTATCTATCTCTATCTATCTATTGTATATTCATATATATATATATATATATATATGTATATATATATATATATATATATATATTTGTATATATATATATTATATCTATCTATCTATCTATCTATCTATCTATCACATATATATATATATATATATATACATATATATATATATATATATATGTATGTATGTATATATATATTTATATATATACATATATATGTATATATATACATATATATATATATGAATATATATTTATGAATATATATATATATATATATATATATTCGGTTAACACGATTTTTCGTGTAGAGGCGCACAATGCTACAATATATGCATATCAAGCACATTAGAGATTAATTATTTTTTTCATTTTTGTATTTAGATAAAAGATTGTAACATTTTTCCTTTTAGTCTAATGATTATGTATTTACAATTAATTTCATATCAATTAATACATATTCCAATTAAAAACCAATGAACAGTACTTTCCGGTATGTAGGTACGCGTAATGCTACTAAGCATATCAAACTCATTAGCGATCTATTTTTCTTTCATTTCGATAAATAAATAACAGACCATTACATATTTTATCTTTTTAATATCATGATTATTCATTTAAAATTGATTCTATATGTTTTTCATACATTTCATTTAAAGCTGTTATTATTAGTTACCATGTGAATACGTTATCTCTCTCTCTCTCTCTCTCTCTCTCTCTCTCTCTCTCTCTCTCATAGGTGCGTTACCATTAACACAGAACAAATTTAACAGAAATATTTGTTTCTTTAGAAAGTGTCAGATAAATACCACACACAATATAAACTTTTACTTTGCTTAAATATATGTTCGATCGTAGGCAAGGATTAAGACGTCATTCGATTTTGTCAGCTGATCTGTAGCTTTAGCCGACAACATAACGTATATGGATTGAAAGATGTCTAAAGTAATCCTGGTTTTGGATGTATCTGAACTTGTAATCATTTTTGTATTTTTCTGTTAACGGTTCAAGATGTATTTTAGCAACAGCAATTACAGATTGTTTTTATTTTTGTTTTGTTGTCAGCTGTTTTCAAGGTCCCGATGGTATCACAATTATGCTCACATATAGTTAACACAGTATTGTTAATATGATTTTGCTCCCTATCATGTCATCCTTGAAAAAAGAACATTGTTCAACAAAATTTCGACCAGTTATTTATTAAAATGCGTATTGAACAACAACAACAGACGAATCAGCAATTGACGGCCGACGATCCATAGCCATCTAAATTCGTGATGTAAACAAAGATATTGCATACAAATATTGGTAGATGTTACAAGTAAGTTTATTTTTTACTATTGCAATATAATTTAAAATAAAATTACTCATTTAATACTACATTAAATACTAAAATTTACTTGTTTGTAAGCTTAAGTAGATTCTTATTAACCTCACTCTTTCTCTTGCGTTTACTCTTAGGTGGGAAATTCAAACATTTCATGTTAACAGAATATATCTCAATAAATTTGAACTCGTGTAACTTCGAAATCAGGTCAACAGAACTCGTGTTGAAGCAAAGTTTGTGTGTATATATATATATATATATATATATACACTGTATATATGTAATCTATTATTACTTCGGTAATGAATAATAATAATAATAATAATAATAATAATAATAATAATAATAATAATGATGATGATGATGGTGATGATAATATAAAATAATAATAGCAATAACAATAATTCAACTCTGGATGATAATTCAATTTTGCATTCGCTGATATCTATGATTGGGGGAGGAATTTTCACCGGACTTTGATTTGGGGGGAAGGTGGAGGGGGGAGTACAGATTGATTGCAAAGGTTCTAAAGGGCATGAGTAGATATCATGAGGTATTCTCTGCTATATTACAATTTTCAAAGGCATCGAAATAACAAAATAGAAATTATGAAGAAACTGCTCTCCACTTACTGATTTAGAGGACCACAAAGGTAATTCAATACATACATACATATATATATATATATATATATGTGTGTGTGTGTGTGTGTGTGTTGGTCTGTGTATAGAAAGGATATATATATATATATATATATGTATATATATTCTCTGCTATATTACATTTTTCAAGGGCATCGAAATAACAAAATAGAAATTATGAAGAAACTGCTCTCCACTTACTGATTTAGAGGACCACAAAGGTAATTCAATATATACATACATGTATATATATATATATATATATATATCCCTGTTCAAACCCGTTAGTTCCTTTGGTCGCTGCAACCTTATCATCCTTGTGAGCTAAAGAAGGGGGCTTTGGAGGAGCTTATAGGTTTATCTGCTGAGTCATCAGCAGCCATTGCATGGTCTTCCTCGGTCCTAGCTTGGGTGGAGAAGGCGCTTGGGCGCTGATCATATGTATATTGGGTCATTTTCTAGGGCATATTGCTGCTCGATAGGGCAATGTGACTGTCCCTTGCCCCTGCCATTCATGAGCAGCCTTTAAACCTTTAACCTTTAATGGTCCAAGTAAGTTATATATTCCCCTTCAAGAATATGAGACTGAGTATACTGATGAATCACTTGTTAGTTCAGAAAACATCGTAGTTTAAGAATAACAAACGAATGAAAGAAAATAGTAATGAAAAATAAATCCATAATTAAAAGGAAAACTTTATCATAGTTTTTTATGACT
>NC_090753.1:58890843-58903343 GCF_036898095.1 Palaemon carinicauda
AAAGATAAAAAAAAAACGAAAAAAAATCTTGTAAAGATAATAATGTACAATAAGTATTTAAGTAACACGTGAAGTGAGACGCTAAACACATTTGCAAATTAATATTAACATTAAAAATTTAAAAATATTCGAAGATTTTAGTACTGTATCTCCATGGTCGTTCTATTGTTCCACTTTTGAAAAAAAAACAAATTTGAGGAATTACATTATATTTAAATACTTATTGGGTTGCTGTTTCTTCCTATTTCTATGTCGTTTTGCTTTTCTTATTCCTTAGTAATGCATATCTCAGTTGTAAGTTTAACATTTAAAGTTGTTCATGAACGGCAGAAGCAAGGGACACTGGCATTGTCCTAGCAGGGCAATGGCCTGAAGCACCCAAGACTCTGCTCCACCAAAGCTAGGACCATGGAGGCCCAGGCAAGGGTGGCTGATGACTCCGCAAGTAGACCTATAGACTCCCACAAAGATGAAAAATGTACTTTTTTCTGAAATAGATTTCTATACATTTCTGCAGATAATGTATGGTGAAGGCCTATACTGTATAGTGATTTGAATTATTATTAATGATGAAGTTTGTAGGCTATATAAAATGTAATTTAATGTTTTATTTCATTGTTAATTAATTTAACATAGAAAATAGCAAAACATTAACATCGAAAGAAAATAGCCAGCAGATACATAACAAGAATTACTGTACTTAACATTAATGAAAATATTTACAATGTTTTAAAAGTTTGATGAAATCCTTTCGGTTCACCTATTAATAATCATTTACATAAATCTGTAACGTCATACAGACCTGTGGTTTATATCTCTATGATTTGAGACTGAGATGACAAGTGTGACGAATTTCCAGAACAAGTTTTAAGAAAGTAGTTTCAAATGCCAAAGAGTATAAGCATGAACACAGCTTCTGCTGATATCCGAACTTCCAGGATATTTCTTGTTTTGTTTGAGACATCAGGTGTCACAAAAATGTCTCCACCAATGCAATATCAACGCAAAGATGGTCGAAGCAAGGCTCTGCTCAAATGCATCGGCCTTACTGTTTATATACACAAGTCCCGTTTTCTATAAAACTCGAGAAAAGTTCCTGGATGTAGCCTATACTACACAATAATCTAGGCTAAAGACGTCGATAAATTCCGAGAATTTGTCATCTCTTGTTCTAGAAAACAACAGTTACCATGTTTTTTATCGTAACATTAACTTTTCATATTCTAAAATAAACATTTTTAACATGTGATCAGCATCCTAACTCATTTTCCATCAAGTTAGGACCAGGGAGGACTAGGCAAGGGCTCAGCAAACAAACCTATAGGCTACCCCAAAGCCCCCAGCCCCCCTCCCTAGGTCACAATGATGGTGAGATCACAGACGCTACAAAAATCCATTATAGTGAGGAAATATGTGAATAGAATTAATTATCATCACAGGTAGATTTTTCTATTTTATATGTTGATTCAATACAGTAAAATTTATATTCTATGGAGTATTATGTAAAATTGACTTACCGTATTATTGATATTGGATAATAGAAGTAAAGTAACTGGAATGAATGTGAAGCAATAGAACTTCTAATTGAATTTTCATTCAACGACCCATTATGCATTCATTTAACGACCCTTAATGACTTAGTCATTTAAGTGAGCATGTTGATATCGTTATTAAGCTTAAATTTGGATAATTTTAATATCGTTAATTATGTGGTCAATTTGGAAAGTGAGATAAACAACACAAGGTTTATAAAAAAGATGCCACGGCAAAAGCACAAAAGAATGGTCACTGTCAATAAAGAATGTCTTGTTCGTATTTTAACTTCCGCCAACGAAGTTGGAAGGAAGTTATGTTTTACCCCCTGTTTGTGTTTGTTTTTGAACAGCTTCCTGGATACACTTTTAATCGTAGAATAATGAAACTTGCAGGGATTAATTGTTAATTAAAAAGCTGGAAATGATTAAATCTTGGAAGTTAAAGGTCGAAGGTCAGGGTCACGTTTTATCATTTAATTTAGTTTTGCATGGACTTTGTTAAGTGTCATGCAAATTTATTACTCCTCTATTGTTTTAAAAGTGAAATTGTTTTGTAGATTACCTTGATCGAGTTGAAATTGAAAACGAGCCTATGAATATACTTGATAACATGCATGATATATATATATATATATATATATATATATATATATATATATATATATATATATATATATATATATATATATATATATATATATATATATATAATATATATATATATATATATATATATATATATATATTTATATATATATATATATATATATATATATATATATATATATATATATATATATATATGAATGTATGTATCAATGTATGTATCAATGTGTGTATGTAAGTATGTATGTATGCATGTAGTGTGTTAGCATGAATAGATAATACCCACAAGAATGAGAGGAGGTTCCAATCGAGTAATCAAGATTCTTGAATGTGTCCAACAGAGGAGAGAGAGAGAGAGAGAGAGAGAGAGAGAGAGAGAGAGAGAGAGAGAGAGAGAGAGAGAGAGAGAGAGAGAGAGAGAGAGAGAGAGAGTTTGTGGTTCTGAGATGAGTATGAATAATGAGTGAAAAGCAACAACTGTTGATTAAATGAAATGTGAACTTCTGTAATGGTAAAAAAGCAAAAGTAAAAACGGGAGGATGGTTGAGACGTGTTGTAGAGACAAAAAAGTGGGATATATATTCAAGGAGAAGACGAGTGGTAGAAGAAATGGATTTAATGAAATCCTTCATAGAAGTAAAGAAATTTAAAAAGGAATAATTATGAAAGATGTTCATAGTGAGGTGTTGTTTCTCAGTTCTTTCTCGATGGAGTAAGCACCATTGACCAAAGAGATGCAGATGAAAAAATATTTGCCATTTACTTTGATATACGTCATCTAGAATGTTACAGGTTCATCTTTAGGTCATAACCAACTTGACTACCACGTTTGGTCAAAATCGGTACAGTAGTTTATGTGGAAATTTACAAACAAACAAACGATTTAGGCGAAGGCGATTATGAAAGATTCTAGGAGGCAATGAAACGTCAGTTCCTCTGATGTTGAGTGGATTGATGGAAAAAAGGAAAAATCAATATCAATAATTTTATTGATCAGTGAAATTTTATATGGTTACGTTGATTTCCGAATGGTCTCCCTGGCCCCAGGGCTCAAGTTAAATTAAACTTTATATTGGTGGGGAAGAAAAATAAATAATTAAATAATAATGACACTCATGAATATAAGACATAATTTGGTCCCAATAAGCAGTAAAGATCGTAACTTGTGTAGTATTGGATTACATCTCCCATTGCTCAGACAATGTATGAATCATTAGATATATCATCTAAGAAGCATTGCCTTTTGTAAATGAATATCTGGATTAATGTTCAATTTTGAAAAACTTTGATTACTCCTGTTAATACGGGAAGTGAATGATACTCTTATCTTTTAAATCTGAAGTGAAGTTTTGAAAGTTGGAAAATAAACAGGGAAGGAAAAATGATATAGAATATTTCCCCCTTAGGATAACCCACTGACTGATTGAGCGAACTGGGTACCTAGTAAAGCAGCATTTTATAGAAGTACGAGGTATTTTCCTATGAACAAGAAGCCAACAAGATATTTGAAGTAATTTCTTACTTTCAATAAGGCCATAATTCATAAATGTATGGCATTCGTTGTGAAAGTCTTGGTCAGTGAAGATAGCTTTCATTCATGATGAAGAAGAATATTGCAAAACCCGGTTTAGGATATCTTACATGAACAGACTTTAAGAATAAAATCTCTCGTCTTAGATTAACGAGAAAATTACTTATATCAGTTTTGGATTATTCAGAAAGATGAACAAATGAAAGTTTTCGGAAAATAAGAAGAAGAACGCAAAGATCATTGTTAGGATGTCATCATAGCTCGAGAGAAAATGTATCTCATTTGAAGTTAGATTGAACAACGCAAAGATAATCCCTGGTGTTTCTTAAGAGTTTAAAGGTTGCTCATGAAGGGCAGAGGCAAGGGGAAGGACAGTGTACAGAGACTGACACCATGCTAGTGGTATTTAACTTTGCTTTTAGCGTTTTAATTGAATATCCTTTTCCTTATATTTTTATTTACAATAAACGTTATGGACGTCAATGACCTTAGATGTCAGGATGTCAGAAAACCTCAAATCAACCAATCAATCTGAAAACAGATACTTATGATTAGCACCCATGTTCCCTCTCCATCAACTTAGGACCTGGGAGGGCCAGACAATAGATGCTAGAATTTGAGGCAATAAAACATCAGTGCCTCTGAAGTTAAGTGGATTGAGGGAAAAAGGAAAGAATCACTATTAATAGTTATTTCATTGAATGGTTTAAATTTCTTTTGGTTTCTTTCCCTTTCAGAATGGCCATCCCGGCCACAGAGCTAAATTTGAATTAAACTTTAAGTTTGTGGTAAGAAAAATAAATTATTAAGTAATAATGACACTCATGAAGATAGAAGATAATTTGGTCCAGGTAAACAGTAAAGATCGTAACTTGTGTAGTATTGGATTACATCTCCCATTGCTCAGACAGTGTATGAATCACTGGATATACCATCTTAGAAGTATTGCCTTTTTTAAATGAATATCTGGGTTAATGTTCAGTTGACGAAAATTTTGATTAATCGTGATATTACGGAAGTGAATATTACTGTTATCTCTTAAATTTTTGAAAGTTGGTAAATAAACGGAAGGAAAAATAATAAGGAATGTTTCTCCCGTAGATAGAAAAACCCACTGACTTATTGAGCGAACTGGGTATCTAGTAAAGCATCATTTTATAGAAGTAAGAGACGATTTTCTCAAGTTATGAGAACTGTGTTCAAAGTGATTTTTCCTATGAGCAAAAAACCATCAAATCACGCTGACACAAAAACTTGAATTCCTTTCTTACTTTCAATAAGTCCATAATTCATAAATGTATGGCATTCGTTGTGAAAGTCATGGTCAGTGAAGATATACTTCATTTATGATGAAGAAGAATATTGCAAAACCCGGTTTAGGATATCTTACCTGAACAGACTCTGAGAATGAAATATCTCGTCTTAGATCAACGAGAAGATTACTTTCAGCAGATTGGGATTATTCAGAAAGAACGAATGAAAGTTTTCTGGAAAATAAGAACAAGATGTTTCAAAGCTCGATAGAAAATGTATATCGTTTTAAGTTAGCTTCAACAACGCAATGATAATCCCTGATGTTTCTTAAAGGGTTAAAGGTTACTCATGAATGGCAAAGGTAAGGGGTAGAACAGTGCACAGGAACTGACAGTATATACACATGTCCCCTCTCTACCAACCTAGGACCAGGTAGCGCTAGACAGTGGCTGCTGATGACTCAGCAGGTAGAACTATAGGTTCCCCCCAACCCCCACCTCCATACTTATCTCGTAAGGATGGCGAGGTTACAGACATTAGAAACTATCGAACTTGAGCGGGTTTTGAACTCCCGTCCAACACATTGCTAGGGATGAAAGTTTCCAATAGGTTACCATAATCTTAAGAAGATATAAGTTTACGAAACGAAAATATCTATATAAATAAGATCTTTCAGGAATTAAGATTTAGAGTAAGATTAAGGGACTTATATCAAATAGGGATTGAAAGTCCCCTATGCAGGATTTTCTTAATAAACTCCTCGGTCCCAACGCCTGCCTTTATGACCAAAATTCCATCCACCATCCACACACAGTGAAAGGTTTTATCTTCTCGCAACTTCCAAACCAATTAAGATTTTTTCCCCATAAACCATTTTTATGAATCTTTTCGATTTTAGCCAACAACTGACTTTTCCTTCCATCAGCATTTCTCAAAGGAACAATTTTTATAATGTTATCATAATGTTGTTTTCTGTTTGTTTAGAAATGGTTGAACTCTGTTGCGGTCAATATTCATAGGAACCAGGATTTTTTATTTTTACTTTTTTTCTCTGCACTAACAGGGAATTAGGTTATAATCCCTTCACTTAGGAACTCATTTGGCTTAGGTTGTTTACCGATGTTTTAATCAAAGACGATCTTTCATGATAGCGATGAAAATACTTATACCATCGTTTTATTTATCATGTGTTTTATATTTATTACTTTATTACTTATTACATTTATTTATAAACATCTCTTTCTGATGTTTGTTCTTATTCCTTCTATTTTTTAGTCATACAATTTGCACCAAATAAGTATTATATACATTTTTAGTTTACTTCATTAACATGAATAATATTTAAGCTTTTCCACTTTACATATGTTCACCCATGTGTACCTGCGTTTACAGATGTTTGCCAATGTTTTAATTAAGGTGTGGCTTTCATAATACCGAAAAAGTTACTTATATATAGTTTCATTTATGATTTCTTTTATCTTTTGTTTCTCCTGTAATTATTTATTACCTTTATTTACAAACTCTTTAATGTTTTTTCTTATATTTTTTCTTATTCTTAACTTTTCCTTTTTAAACTAGAAATTTCTGTTGTTTTGGGCGTTGTAGAAGCACTGCATCGTATGCCCTTCTGCTTTGATCATCCGTCAGAACAATTTTAGCATTAACCACTTTTTTGAACTTCTCCTCTAATGCCCCCTGTAGGAATTTGGGCTTGTCCCGGTGTCTGTCCGGATGTAACTTCATGGACAAGCCTTTGAAGGCTTTTAAAACGTCTGCCCTGGTGGCCGTCTGACCCACACCCAAAACCTCATAATGGCTTTGGCTCTCCCAATTCTAGATTTACACCTATAGAATCAGAATGGTCCCTTGACGCAGGATCGTTCTCCTTCATCTTGAGTCAAGTCCCAGAGCTGTAGATAGGCCTCTTTGCGACGAATGACAACAAGAAAATAGTTCGTTACGTGTCCCCTTACGAGGATCTGTTAGCGGAGGCAGTGGACGCTATGTCCCTGGGCTGGATCAGATGGTCCTGTATCTATCTGTTCCCTCCGCACACCTCCTTTTGAAGGTCCTCGATATGCTGAGATCCTTCAAAGGGAAAGCTGCAATAGTGGCCCACAAGTGGCCAAATAGCGTGTGGTTCCCTCTGGCATTGGAACTATGATTAAAATTCGTTCCGCTACCGGATCCATCCCTATCTTAGCGAGTACAGAAGGCGACTGTCTTCGCTCCATCACAGAAAACAGGGAATCTACATCTCATGATTTTCTCTCCTTAACGATGAGAAAAAGATTCGGTGTTTAAAAGTCGGTTTAGACTTTTGGAGGAAACCAGAAGACATTATGAGGCTTCAGGGAAAATATACCCATCCTTTGTCAAGGTGAAGAAACTGAAAAAAATCCCGACAGATTCCTATTTATCATTCTTCATTCTCCTTCATGAGCAAGGTTCAGCAGCCTACACAATTCTATTGTTCAAGCCTGCCTTGACAAATCAGATACCATATGCCTTACAGGTCGACCTTTCTAACGACGTTCTTAATGAACTAGCCCTTCAGCGCTTCCAAAGACCATTTGCTTGGTCATTAGATATGTCCGTAGACTTTAGTTAAATGTTGTCAATATTCATTGGTGGAGGTCCGAAATCTCTGACTGGTCTTATTACCCATATATTCATCTCCTGTTTTCTTATTAAAATCACCAAGTTTAAGTGACGAATTTTTTTAACGCCCCTTTTTTACATAAATATTTTCCTAATCGTAATTTTTATATTGTATCTACACATACTTTTTTACTAATAAAACGACCTGTTACTTGTATATACTCGTATTTTTTCCACTCACACTCGTATTATTTCCACTCACCGCCTCTTATCATTCTAAGAATTTTCAAATTATCAAGTTTTTTTGACGGGTTCCATTCGTAGTTTTTAGACTGTATTAAGAAGTACTTATTTAATTTTTATTTCATAATAGAATGAAATATTACCTATATAGTCTTCCAACTCAGTGACTCTTTACAATCCAAAATCACAAAGGTTTTTACTGTCAAAAACAACTTTCACAGTAACAGCTTAAAAATACTCTATATCTTAATTCAAAGACCACCATGAACACGATTATAGAAATTCCAAGACGACACGAACAAGAAATATATTTTCTTTATTTAGAAATGTGAAACCTCCCACTCTGTTATTCTTGGTCTCCATCTAAGGCACACTCTGCCCTTCCAAATATAATGGTCTCTCTTTCTCGGTGGTAAATTGGTCGCGAGTCTTCTAAGAGAGAAAAAAAAAATATTTATCTTGGGCTAAAATTTCACAGTTAAGTTTTTTTCCTTTGGCTAAGTAAAATAATATAATGTATTCTTTTTATAAACTGTCTCTCTCTCTCTCTCTCTCTCTCTCTCTCTCTCTCTCTCTCTCTCTCTCTCTCTCTCTCTCTCTCTCTCTCTCTCTCTCTCTATATATATATATATATATATATATATATATATATATATATATATATATATATATATATATATATATATATATATATATATATATATATATATATATATATATATATACATATATGTGTGTGTGTGTTTGTGTGTCTCTCCATATATGTATATGTAAAGGCTAATATATATATATATATATATATATATATATATATATATATATATATATATATATATATATATATATATATATATGTATATATATATATGATAAATTTTGCACATTTTTACGTGTTTTTCATATTCAAATAAGCCATATATATTTTTGATACATTAATGTCTGGATTCTCTTAACGACCTCGGGATCAGAGCCCCAGGCGAAATGACACAAAGACAAGAGCTTGGCTCCGGCCGGGAATCGAACCCTGGTCGGCAAGCTTGTACAGACAGTGACTAACCCACTTAGCCACGAAGAAAGATAAAAGTCAATAACAATTCTTCTATACTTATACCTGTCGAATTCAGGTATTTTGTACTTAGAATTGAAATCAACCCATCTTCACCATCGTAGCTAATTGGTAGTTTGTTACTTGGCATTCAATTAATGATAAATTTTGCACATTTTTACGTGTTTTTCATATTCAAATAAGCCATATATATTTTTGATACATTAATGTCTGGATTCTCTTAACGACCTCGGGATCAGAGCCTCAGGCGAAATCACACAAAGACAAGAGCTTGGCTCCGGCCGGGAATCGAACCCTGGTCGGCAAGCTTGTACAGACAGTGACTAACCCACTTGGCCACGAAGAAAGATAAAAGTTAATGACAATTCTTCTATACTTATACCTGTCGAATTCAGGTATTTTGTACTTAGAATTGAAATCAACCCATCTTCACCATCGTAGCTAATTGGTAGTTTGTTACTTGGCATTCAATTAATGATAAATTTTGCACATTTTTACGTGTTTTTCATATTCAAATAAACCATATATATTTTTGATACATTAATGTCTGGATTCTCTTAACGACCTCAGGATCAGGGTCCCAGGCGAAATCACACAAAGACAAGAGCTTGGCTCCGGCCGGGAATCGAACCCTGGTCGGCAAGCTTGTACAGACAGTGACTAACCCACTTGGCCACGAAGAAAGATAAAAGTCAATGACAATTCTTCTTTACTTATACCTGTCGAATTCAGGTATTTTGTACTTAGAATTGAAATCAACCCATCTTCACCATCGTAGCTAATTGGTAGTTTGTTACTTGGCATTCAATTAATGATAAATTTTGCACATTTTTACGTGTTTTTCATATTCAAATAAGCCATATATATTTTTGATACATTAATGTCTGGATTCTCTTAACGACCTCGGGATCAGAGCCCCAGGCGAAATGACACAAAGACAAGAGCTTGTCTCCGGCCGGGAATAGAACCCTGATCGGCAAGCTTGTACAGACAGTGACTAACCCACTTGGCCACGAAGAAAGATAAAAGTCAATGACAATTCTTCTATACTTATACCTGTCGAATTCAGGTATTTTGTACTTAGAATTGAAATCAACCCATCTTCACCATCGTAGCTAATTGGTAGTTTGTTACTTGGCATTCAATTAATGATAAATTTTGCACATTTTTACGTGTTTTTCATATTCAAATAAGCCATATATATTTTTGATACATTAATGTCTGGATTCTCTTAACGACCTCGGGATCAGAGTCCCAGGCGAAATCACACAAAGACAAGAGCTTGTCTCCGGCCGGGAATCGAACCCTGGTCGGCAAGCTTGTACAGACAGTGACTAACCCACTTGGCTACGAAGAAAGATAAAAGTCAATGACAATTCTTCTATACTTATACCTGTCGAATTCAGGTATTTTGTACTTAGAATTGAAATCAACCCATCTTCACCATCGTAGCTAATTGGTAGTTTGTTACTTGGCATTCAATTAATGATAAATTTTGCACATTTTTACGTGTTTTTCATATTCAAATAAGCCATATATATTTTTGATACATTAATGTCTGGATTCTCTTAACGACCTCGGGATCAGAGCCCCAGGCGAAATCACACAAAGACAAGAGCTTGTCTCCGGCCGGGAATCTTCAAAGGTCTTACGAAGTTCATCAATGCATTAGATAGGGGGGGGGGGGGCTTTTACAAAGGTCTTGTCGATATAACAAACGTATATAACAGTCCGATCTACATGTGCAAAAACACACTCCTCAACGACACCCATATAGAAGTTGGTGAAAAGATCAACCAGAGGGGAGATCACAGCTATACCATCCCTATGAATGTATATATGCCCATGGTGGGTGGAGAACGGGGCCTTTTACAGATATCCAAGAGGGTGTGAAGGATGTAGAGTGGAGGGGTCGAGTCATTTCAATAGACTCGGTCCAGGAGATTCATTAATAGAGATTCCACGTCGAGAGAAGCGATGACACTTTCGCCTTGATGGTTTCAGGAACTTCATTGAAAAGGCTACGCTATAACGGTCAGGAACGTGGGGTTAGAAGGGTATTGCGTTGGTGCTGGACACTGGCTGATGGTGGTGTGAAGGGGTTTAAGTCTTATGGTCTTAATATTTGCGAAAAGGTAACCCGGTCCAAAGTTACCAGTTATAGACTTGAAGTTTATGGCACTGGAGGCGGCGTTGGTGGTATTGATGGTCCAATTGGCCTCCCATTTAACGCCTCTATAGGGTTGTCAGTAAGTTACTTGAATATAGACGTGTCAGCCAAGATGGTGTCAAGGTTCTTATAAAAGTCCCTGATCTCAATAAGGACAAGGGTTGCAGGCTTGTTGGCTTTTTTTGGACAGTAACATCGGCTTCATTTTTAAGTTCCGTGGCTGCAGTCATCACAGCCATGGAAACAAGACTGCTAATGTACTATGGTGGCCATGGCTAGCAGGAGGAGCTGGAAAGCGACTTTTCTACGGCAGCCGTCTTTTTCTTGGTGAGTGAGGATGGAGTCGATCAACAGTTTAATCTCTACCATCTTAACTGTTGGTCTGGGGCAAATATAAAGTGGCAGTTGAGTCCAAGTTTAGTATCATGTCCTAAACCATCAAATGGGAGGACATTGAAATACTTCTCAGGGATCAAAATGTTGAAAGTGTTGATGGCATTCAGTTTCTTGCAGATAGTTTTAATTTTCCACAGTCATGGTACTTCAGGGTGCGGACGACACAGAAAATGTTGCCCAGGTGGGGAGAGTCCTGTTGGTGGTCGTTCTCACCGTCGTCATCTACGGGGTTGAGTTCGGTGTCATCCTCTTCATTTTCTGAGGGTCCTTCTAGGACCTAATCATTGAGGATAGCTCAAGATCCTTCGGATGTGCTGGGGATTTTTCAGCGGATGGCTATTCATTCCTCCTCCAGGTGGTTCAGGTGTGTATAAAGCTCCTTCTCCTCCATTCAAGAAGTCTATAACCTCCAACTGTTACATTGAAATGATGATGAGACTCTCCAAAAGATTGTCCTGTTTTATCCAACAGGGAGTCATCAAGAACCACCAGTTCCTCGCTCACAACAAGAACACTTTCGAGAGGACGTCATAAGGGATACAAAGATACTGGTAGTGCCACGAATGGCAGGACCCTTAGGATCTTGGAGGTCCTGCTTGTCCAGCAATAGAGACCTAACCTAAAGACGACACAGGCGATGGTGACGGCGATGAGTAGTCTGGCAGCTTGCCTGCGACATAGACTCTCTTGGTGAGCATCTCTTCTAATTAACAAGTAGTTTTGGACAACCCAGGAACCAGAATCTGAGTGGTAGAATAATATTTCTAACTCCAAGCCCCACTCAGTTCACGTGTTGGGCAATCAGCGTACCATTCTGGGAGCCCTGGCAGACCCCACCCAAACCCTGACTCCACCCAATTTCAACGATTGTGAGCGGAATAAATATCTGGCGACCGCCTCAGCCAATGAGAGAGAAGCTCCTTCCCAACCAGATACGGAATCCGCCCATGAGGACCAATCATCGGCTGATGTGACGAGGCAACCACGGGGTATATAGATAGCCTGCCGCTGCCCCTTAAACACTACGGGCCGACCAAGGGAATGGCCCGTGCCAACGAGAACTGTTGGCTATAATCCAACAATCCCCTTAAACTTACG
>NC_090753.1:58913343-58915843 GCF_036898095.1 Palaemon carinicauda
TCTCTCTATATATATATATATATATATATATATATATATATATATATATATATATATGTATATATATACATATACATATATATATATATATATATATATATATATATATATATATATATATATATATATATATATATAAGAGAGAGAGAGAGAGAGAGAGAGAGAGAGAGAGAGAGAGAGAGAGAGAGAGAGAGAGAGAGAGAGAGAGAGATGTGAGTGTCTATATATGTATATGTAGAAGGCTAATATATATATATATATATATATATATATATATATATATATATATATATATATATATATATATATATATATATATATACATATATATATATATATATATATATATATATATATATATATATATATATATGCGTGTGTGTGTGTGTGTATAAGATATTCATAAAAGATAATAATAGTTTTATTTTGATGAGTGATTTCACTCTCGTGAAACAATGATGGTTGTTCTCCTCAAGTGGTAAATGATTAATTGTTGATTTGCGATTTGACGTAACATGGCAATGTGAAATTGCATCATGACCTTCCGATGGAATGAATATTAAAGAGCAGAAGTTCAACAATTACTTTTTTTCTTATTATTGTAACCGTTTTCATATATTTCTAGATAATTTAACCTGGAATTTCAGATAACTCGACGATGATTTTTTAGATAACAATTTAATCTTGAAGAATATGTGGACTTTCGGATAACTTTTAATGATAAAGATATTTTTAGATAACAAATTAATCTGAAAGAGTATATGGAAGTTCAGATAACTCGGCGATAACTGTTTTAGATAAAAATTGAGTCTTGAGGAATATATGGACTTTCAGATAACCTTTAGAAATCAAGATGTTTTTTAGATAATTTAACCTGAAGGAATATATGGAACTTTAGATAACTAGATAATTTTTTAGATAACTATTTAATCTTGAGGAATATGTGGACTTTCAGATAACTTTTAATTATAAAGATATTTTTAAATAACAACTTAACGCGAAGGAGTATATTATGGAATTTTTGAAAACTTGACGATAATTTTTTTTAGATAACAATTTAATCTTGAGGAATATATGGGCTTTCAGATATCATTTAATGATAAAGATATTTTCAAATAACTTAACCTGAAGACGTATATGGAATTTCAGATAACTCGACGACAACTGTTTTACTAAAAAATGTAGTCTTGAGGAATATATATGGACTTTTCAGAAATAAAAATATTTTTAGATAATTTAATCTGAGGGAATAAATGCGATTTCAGATAACATAACAACAAACCTTTTTCAAGATAACAGTGTAATTTCCGGCGAATAGCATATGTTTCATCAGAGAAGGAGCATTGAAGAATGAAGTAAAATATGCTCCATTTCGTCTCATTTCCATAAATCCAATATAACAGAGTCGTTTGTTTATGAAATGAGAAATGTCATTTCTGATGATTAACATGAAATGAAATGGTTTCATTTTCTAACCTGACATTGAGCAAAGTCACATGTTGTAGCTCATCTTCATGTTTGTATGTTGAAATATATTAATCAAAGTCTGATTAAGTTTGTTTCTCAATCGAGATATTTGTTTGATATTAGACAAAAGATGTTATATTGAGATGTAATTTGTAGATTTGAGAACAAAGCCCTCAGAAGAAGATTGGGAGTTAAGTGGCCGGACATAATTAGAAATTAAACTATAAAAGATATTACTCAAGTGTCATATGTGGATGGGATCATGTTGAGGGGTAGATTGGGATGGGTTGGGCATGCTCGTCGCCCCCCTCCCCCCAAGACTGATTAGTTCACCAAACATTTATCTGGGCTCCACGTGCTACTAAAAGAGTTTGAAGACCCAGGCCTACATGGCTAAGGACTATGAAGTGTAAAGCAGGAGATGATGAATGGAGAAGTATTGATTTAAAAGCTCAAGATAGAGACGACTGGTTAAATCTAACTGAGGCCCTTTGCATCAATAGGCGTAGGAGGAGATGATGATGATGATGATGATTATGCTAGACACGAAACCTCTTTTGCTTTACTTTTGTGAATCGGGGAAATTTTTTTACTGGTCGTTAGGTATTTGTATTCTTTGTTTATTACTTTTCATATAGATTTTTTTTCTTTCCTCACTGGGCTATTTTTTCCTGCTGGAAATGTTTGCCTTTTGCCTTATAGCATCCGGCTTTTCCATCTAGTGTTGTAGCTTAGATTGTAATAATAATAATAATAATAATAATAAAGAGCAAGTCTTGGGCTGTACATTAACTGTCTATTTATCTATCTATCGATCAACTAAGATTTGGCACCGCCGGGGAGAACATATGCCACATCTACAATTTTAGAACTAAACTAAAACTTAAGTTCTATTTAATAAATCAATAATAGTTGAAATAGGATATTTTCAAATTATCTTTCAAGAAAAACAACACTACATTTTAAGAACTGAAACCTATTTCAATAAACTACTCCATCTTAATATGATTACCATAACATAAAATTGGCAACG
>NC_090753.1:58919767-58924767 GCF_036898095.1 Palaemon carinicauda
CATTAGCTCGGCCAGCTATCTCAATTTTTTTTTTCTAAAAATTTAACAACACGCCAAAATATGTTTACTAGGAGTGTGACTGGATATATGTATTATTCTTTGTTTAACTTTAGCCATAAGCAAATGAGGACGAATGTCCAAATAGGCACATTAAAAAAAATAATAACAATAATGCATGTGAAAAGATATTACCAAAGCAAAGAAAAAAAATGCATGATAAATACAGATCACATATATGGTACATTGCTAGCAAATGATTATATGGTACCAAAAAAATACTGATAGCCTATACATATGATTCTGTAACTTGTTAAAGAATAATTGTTACCTTTGTCAGAAACATAGATTAACACAATACGGTAATTAATAAATATATTTGTTACCTTGATAAAGATTCAATTTTAGTGCACAAACACGAATTCCTGGTATGTACACGTACCATGGTTTCGTACATATATATATATATATATATATATATATATATATATATATATGTATATATATATATATATATATATATATTTATTTATAAATAGGGCTTATATATTTTATTAGATGCCCATAGATTCTGTTATTTTTATTTTTTTTTCTCTTTTCTTTTAACATTCCGGCTTATATATTTTATTAGATGCCGAGAGAAAAAATTATTTATTTTTTAAATGTTTTTTAAATGTATTTTTAACAATGCAAATGTTCTATAGTTTCTTCAATTACATATTTCTAGCGTACTAACTGCTTTTCGTACACACGCTATTCCCAGACAATTTTACTCCTTTTAGCGAATGAAGTGGCCACTTTCCAACGGCTTTAAACTTAATTAAATAAGGAGTTTTGTCTGGACATGGCAAAACGTTCTGTTTTAGCTGCAAACTGTTCCTTAACCTACGCCAAACAAGGATGTTAACGGCGATAAATATCATCACCGTCACAACTGTTCCTGCTAGTAGTATGGGGTGAAGAAATTCCTTATAAGTCGGTGACAGGTGGTCCATCTCGGTTAATTTCATCAACCGCTTGGCTACCGGTTTGTTGTATGGGAGAGGTAGTGATGGCATTGTAGTCATCCACGTGAAGTTCGCGAAGTAGGCTCGTTCTCTGATGATGGTCTTGTTCCCGGTCACCATGGAATTAGGGGAAGTCCCGATACAACCATCTGCTGCAACGAAGATTTTGGCATAGGACGTGGATCCGTCCGGGCATGATACATTGAAGCCGTCCTTGTCGTATCGTATCCACGAGCCATTGTTCAGTCTGCAATTGAACTCATTATTGTCAAAGGAATAAAGCTTATCCAGACAATTTTCACTTGTATGGGAGAGAGCACCATCTAGCACTATACCTAACTCGCATGAATCCATTAAGTTTTAATGAAATTCAAATGAGTCAGCTGTACATATTTTTCTATCCATTGCTTCTGAACAGTGAGTTAATTGATTTAAGTCTTCAATGACCGTATATGTTTCCTTGTCTGGGGAAATCAATACGTGTCCTGTCAAACTGGATATTACTGGATTTGAGTGATTCGTCATGAAAGTCGGAAATGGTGATATCCTGTAAGATTGCCAGGGATCAGAAGAATCAAAGGGAATTGTAATCATAATCTTGTTATTTTCAACGCTTACTGTAATTAGGCTGCAATAAAATTCTAACCTACGTTTGTCTAACAAAGGAGCATAGCCTAGTTTCTCCCGTCCGTTCTCCAGAACTAACTTTAAATATTTTATAGGCAACAAATGGGGCGACAGTACACCTTTAGTTGCTAACGTGATAGCTTTTACATAATCTTTGGATTTCTCAATGAAATGTGCAATTCTGTTATGTATGTGATCTATTTTTAAATCATAATACGTTAACGTTGCCAACAAATCCTGTACTTCCATAATCTGACTGATAATACTTGAATGTTCTATTACTAAATCCATAATTTGATTGATTGAAGCTAACTGATTCCTTAGTTCTAACATAATCAATTCATCTTCATGAGTCAAGAACTCAATTTTCTTATTTTGATTACTAATCTTAAGACGATTGGAAATTCCTAAACCTAAACTTGCAATAGACCCAAAGATGTTTAATGCAGCAAAAATAAACGGGTTTCGTCTTTCTTTATGTTCGTGCCCTACAGTCCACATCAAAAGGTCACGAGCCAAAGATTCTGTCTCGTAAGTCTTATTTTGCAAGTCATCAGATAGCATCTCTGCAACTTTTAGTGTCGATCCAAGCGAACTCTCTGTAGTCAAATGAAAACGTCTTCTATGCTACTCATCTAATGAGACAGCAAACCTTGAAATGGCGCTTTTTAAGCTAGTGACATCATTCTCTGGAAGAAAAATTGCTTGCATATGCACTTCTACAACTACGTTGCTTGATGTAATAAAAAGTCTTCTTGTCTTTCAACTATAGTGCCATATTTAAAATCTATACTTTTAGTTTTAGAGCTCGTCCCACACGAGAAAAATGTCTGAGCGAACAATATCACTCCCAACAACAAAAAAATCATCTTGGAAACCTGTAATGAGAAAAATATATGTAATTACTCCTGTATTAAGAAGAAAACTTTTAATCATACAAACAAAAATCTTTCCCTCTTTTTTTTTTTTTTTGTTTTTTTTTTTAAATTTCTTATGTGAGCCAATGGTACTATTCTCTCATCCGTGGGTTGGGATACGTTTTGAACTCTAAACCTATTGGCCGTTAATGTTTCGAAAATGTTAAATGGGCCTTCAAACTTAGGTGTTAGTTTATAATTGAGTCCTTTACGTACATTTACCTGTATATATACATTATCACCCACGGTATATGTTTTAGTTGGCTTCGCTATTTCATCATGATTCCTTTTCATTATGATTTGTGATTCTTCTAAATTCTTTCGAAGGATATCATATATATATGCGAAAATACTAAATAACATTCAGCTAAGTCGAATTTTCACTCTTAACTTGTAAAGTTCTAACCAATAACTGACGGAACTTATTGCACGCTAATCAGCGGCAGATCAAATCTTCATTTTGAAAAATATCTTCATAGTGGAATGGACAAAAATCTATATATTTTTACCAATCGAAAATTATATAAAACAAACATCTAATCTCCCTAAAGATTCAGCATGCAAACGATTTGCATTTGTTATTTGAATGAAAAATATTTTTTATCATTATTTATATATTGCCAAAATTGTATTTTATAGAATCAGTGAAGATGATTTGTTCTAATGTGCTATTATTTTCAGATTTAAAAATAAATCGTATGAATTTTCATAAGCGTTTTTAGTAATGAAATCTTTAAAATTTTTGCAATTTCGTAGTTTTTAGATTATCTAGACGTACTTATTTAATCTTATTTTCATTTTAAAAATTCTAATATCATCAATTTCTTTAATCACTTTGTAAATATTTTCATGTTGGTTGTTTTATGTTATGTAGACGGGATTTTTTTGTCTATTTTTTTCATTTTAGAATGACCTAGTTACCTCCGCCAAGGAGGTTATAAAATCGAGTTGGTTTATTTATTTTTATATTTAGTTATTATTTAATCATATATTTATTTATTTATTTAATTATTTATTTGTCTGTGTGTATGGACAGGATTACGTCAAACCTTGTGAAAGGATTTTGAGGAAATTTTCACCACAGATAGATCCGCTGCCGGATCCGGATTCTAAATCCGGATTTATTTTTTTCACAATTTTAAAGATTACTTCAAAATAAATTGACGTATTTGATTTTCTCCAGATTTTAATAATAGATAGATACTATGTATCGGAAGAAACTATGGAAGTTTGGAGGTGATACGGATGAAGATCGCGATTCTGGATCAATATTGCTTTTTACACCATCAGTATGTGAAAAGTGGGAGGCAATGCCCGTAGACTTTGGTTAAATGTTGTCAATATTCATTGTTGGAGGTCCGAAATCTCTGATGGCACTTGGTACCCATATATTCATCTCGTATTTGCTTCCTAAAATCACCCAGTTTAAGTGACGAAATCTTTTAATCATTTCGATCAAAATATTTTACTATTCGTAATTTTTAGATTGTATTTAGACGTACTTATATATATTTTCTTTTTTTAAATAAAACGACCTGGGTACCTGTATACTCGTGTATTTCCACTCACCGCCTCTTATCATTGTAAAACTTTAAAAATCATCAAGTTTTGGTGTCGAGATCTTATAAATGTTTAATGGTTTAAAGGCCGCTCATGAATAGTAGATTCAAGGGACAGTGGCATTGCCCTATCAAACAGGACAATGCCCTAGAGACTGACCATATCTACCATATGATCAGTGCCCAAGCCCCCTCTACACCCAAGCTAGGACCAAGGAGGTCCAGGCAATGGCTGATGATGACTCAGCAGATAGACCTATATGCTCCCCCTAACCTCCCCATCCTTAGCTCACAAGGATGGTGAGGTTGCAGCGACCAAAGGAACCAACGAGTTTGAGCAGGACTCGAACCCCAGTCTGGCGTTCAACAGTCAGGGACGTTACCACATGGGCCACCCAATATGTTCAAATTCGTAGTTTTTAGACTGTATTAAGACATACTTATTCCATTTTAATTTCATAATAGAATGACCTATTACCCATATATTCTTCTCACTCAAAGACTCTTTTTATTCCAAAATCACTATTTTTTTTTTTTTTTCGTCAAAAACAACTTATACAGTAACAGCTTAAAAATACTTCATTTCTTAATTCATAGACCACAATGAACACTATTATAGAAATTCCCAGACGACACGAACAAGAAATATATTTTCTTTATTTAGAAATATAAAACCTCAAACTCTGTTATTCTTGGTCTCCATGTAAGGCACACACTGCCCTTCTAAATATAATGGTCTCTCTTTCTCGGTGGTAAATTGGTCGCGAACCTTCTAAATGAAAAGAAAAAAAAAATGATTCAGCTTGGGCTAAAATTTCACAGTAGGTTTCTCTCTCTCTTTCTCTCTCTCTCTCTCTCTCTCTCTCTCTCTCTCTCTCTCTCTCTCTCTCTCT
>NC_090753.1:58927267-58932267 GCF_036898095.1 Palaemon carinicauda
AAGAGAATGAGAAATAAGATAGAACAGCATACCCTAGTGTACTCCCAAGCAAGAGAACTCTAATCCAAAACAGTGTAAAAACCATGGTACAGAGGCTATGGTATTACCCAAGACCAGAGGACAATGGTTTGATTTTGAAGTGTCCCTTAGAGTATTTATAAGAACCTACGAACGATACAAATTGGAATAATAATTTTCAATGTGAAAGGCTTAATCAGACGTCTATTAAGAGAAGAAATAATAATCAAAGTATATAAAAAGAATGTATAAGTATTATGAAAGAGGTAGGGGAAGTAAGACAAACAAATAGATAAAGAGGAGTTGGAGAGAAAATTCTAAACGAAAAAAAAGAAAATTTTTTCCCCGTTTTCTCTTTCCCAGCGAATACGTTTGAAAATCTATCATAAAAGATACTGAATATATCATCCGAATTGTTAATTTAATATTGAAATATAGAGAGGGAAACGAAGGCGAAGAGAATAATTTATAGTTGATGTTAAACAAGAGAAATTGAAGGAATAATTGGATATAATCTTTTAACGAATGTTGACCGATGTCTGTCAATCACTCGATGACAGATGATGTTGAGTTCGATGATGGTGATTGACGTGTGGGCTTTCATGACAGCCGACTCTTCGGACCTCGCTAGACTGAGCGCTCGGTGTCATATACAGTTGGACACAGGAATTTCTGACACACTTCCTCTGAGGTATTACACATTGTCGCACCCTTACTACACAGGGACTTACGTATTTAGCTCCAGCCACCAGTTCCATTACTAGACGAACAGTAAGGGTTACACTCTTACTTCACGGTGAGTGACCAAAGACACAGTGCAGGATCCCGCCGCGTAGTAAGGGTGCGACAGGGTGCATTTCCTCCAAGTTAGGTGCACCAGGAATTCTTGTGTCCAACTGTACTTATTCGTGTGTGTATGTATGTGTGTGTGTATATATATATATATATATATATATATATATATATATATATATATATATATATATATATATATATATATATATATATATATATATCTTCGGTGAAGGCAGCAACAGCCAGTAATGAACACAAATTTCATGGTATGGATAGGGAAAGAGTAGTTCAAATTGACCTTTTTTATTATTCCCAACGTTTCGTGATTCTTAATCACATTGTCCAGGGCTAAAAGTAAAACATATACAAAAGAATTAAGAAACAGTTAAAAATTTTTTTTACAAATTCATTCAAAACTATAAAAAACAGTTAAAATTTAAATGAAAGTTAAAGGGAAAAAAATGAATAAATAAATATATATACATTAGACAAAATAGTGGAACCAACCTTGCAGAAGCGTAGTGAGAAACTGTATGCCAACAAGAGTTAGAAAACAAACCAAAGAAAACTATGACAAATACAACTGAATAGAAGAAGCTTGGGTATTTAACGACGGAACTAGTCGTTTGATTAATATGGATTCAAGAAGAGGTAAGTCATGGTTATTTGACACTTGACCAATGATGGTAAAATCTTTGTTTTCAATATTTTGTTTGCACATTTTAGCATGAATCCGAATATTAGAATGTTCAGGGTTGGATATTCTGCAACCAGTTCGATAGCTAACACCTCTATGGGAATCAATTCTGACCTTTAACAACCTCTTGGTAGATCCTACGTAGGTCCCAGAGTTACACTTTGGGCAATTATATTTATATACAACACCAGAGGACATATAAGGACTCAATCGATCTTTGAAGTGGAAAAGCGAGCCAATAGTGAGAGGGTTCTTAGGGATGAGTTTAACTTCCACAGCTGGGAAGTGATGTTGGATAATTTCTGTAAACTTTTTCTTAAGGAAATCTTCATGAAGAAAAGGAAAACTCGCATAAAATTTTAGTTTAGGAACTTCATACTTTACTTCTTCACTTCAGAAGATGCTTGCGCACTAGTAATCAGAAGGCTGGAAGTCATCCACGGACATAGCATACGTGAGTTAAGATTTACATCACTTATATACAGGTACCCTCCCCCTTTCCTAACTACTACACGGCAGTTTGTGTAATTTATGGGAAATTGTGCTATCTTAGTAGTTGACGTTCAGTGTTGCAGGATATATATATATATATATATATATATATATATATATATATATATATATGTATGTATGTATGTATATATATATATTATATATATACGTATATATATAGATATATACAGTATATATAATTATATATAATATATATATATATATATATATATATATATATATATATATATATATATATATATAGAGAGAGAGAGAGAGAGAGAGAGAGAGAGAGAGAGAGAGAGAGAGAGAGAGAGAGAGAGAGAGAGAGAGAGAGATACAATTTTTTATTACATACGGGAGATTATTGTCTAGATGTAATAATAGTGGCCTCATAAAAGCGAATATTTTATATATATATATATATATATATATATATATATATATATATATATCTATATATATACATATATATCTATATTATATATATATATATATATATATATATATATATAGAGAGAGAGAGAGAGAGAGAGAGAGAGAGAGAGAGAGAGAGAGAGAGAGAGAGAGAGAGAGAGAGAGAGACTTGTTATCATATTACATAAGGGAGATTAATGTGTTGATGCAATAATGTTAGCCTGATAAATGCGAATATTACCATTGTCTATTACTGTTCCTCCTAAACATGGTGAGACTAATATTGTTTTATAGACCTCAACTTGAGAAATATCTTTGTATCATTTTCATTAAAAACGAAATTGTGTAATGTTTTGAAAAATATATGTTTTTATATGTATATGTACAGTATATATATATATATATATATATATATATATATATATATATATATATATATATATATATATATACATATATATATATGTATATATATATATATATATATATATATATACATATATATATATGTATATATATATATATATATATATGTGTGTGTGTGTGTCTGCATTTTTTATATATCGACTGGTATGTATGAATATATATACTTATTTACGTATGTATGTATATATATATATATATATATATATATATATATATATATATATATATATACATACATACATACATACATACATACATACATACACACACATTTAACCATATAAGTGTTTACTTGTATCTCAACATGTCAGCAGTGAGCCTACTTATCCAATTCTTTTTTTCCACTGAAAATCTTATCCCCTTTTATAGGTGGGTCGACTTACAGGCGGTAGCCCTGGATTGAAAGCCCTTCTTCTCTAATTACCCAAGTTGCCCCTTTCGTTAGTTTCACTTCCGATACGACCCACCAAAGTCACATAATCACCAGGTACAAAACGTATTTATTTTTTGGTCATGCAGTTGATTTATATTTGATACTAAAATATTCTTCAGTTTATTTGCTAAAGCTATTCATACATATAATTGTATTGTTTAATTGTAAGCCTATATTATAAGGAATATGTGATATATTTTCTTTTATGTGTAAAGCCCCCCTGACACTTGCACGCATTTCTGGCACGCACTGGGAGGTTCCCGCACTGTTCACGACAAGTTCACGACACGTTCAAGCATAGTTCACGACAAGTTTACGCCACATTCACTCATCTTTCCGCATCGTTCACGCATCGTTCACGCCAGTTCACGACTTGGCCAAATCATATATAAAGACGGGGCTTCCTACATGATTTTTATCAAAAGCGTATTCTTGTGCTAATCTTTGATTAATATCCCCTGTATTAATGTATGGGTTATCTTTATAGATATTTGTAACAATTATACTTCCATTTGGTATATATTTTATTATTTAATTATTATTATAGGTAATTAGCTGGTTTGAATAATTTTTAAGCTTTATAATTTACTGAAAAAATAATATTTTATAGCAGTTATATGCTGATCAGATATTTGGAAGCCACTTTACATTATCTTAGAATTTAATTGAAAGATGACTATTCCATTCATTAGTTTTGTTGTATCGTTGTATTTAGAGCGATCGGTATCATCTTCCCATAAAAGGGGCGACCCAGGTTCCATTACTTGGAGAGGAGACCGTTGGATAGGCAAGAAGGGAGGATTGCAATATAACATATACACTCATATGTATAAATGCATATGTATGTGTATATATGCATAATTTATCTATCTATCTATCTATCTATATATATATATATATATTTATATATATATATATATATATATATATCTATAATTATTCTTATATAAATAATCTTTCAGACTCTCAGGAAACCCCCCTAGAAGTAAGGCATCCAGTCATATACATACATACATACATGTACGCATTAATTCCTTTCCTCCGTGTACAAAATACTAAACATCACCAATAATCAAAATAGGTATATCAGAGACCAATAGAAAACTGGACATCTTAGGGACTGATCATATCACAGGATTAATTACATCATCATGTTATATCTTGGTCTTCTTCACCATATTAAATTAACCTTCCCCCATGTTGGTACTGTTCAATATAATTTTAGAATTAAGACCAACGATCAAACACTTCACGAAGATCCTCTTGTTAGTGATTAATAAATCATATACTTTGTCCTATACTTTGGCAACAGTGACTCCCAAATTTTCATATTCGTCTCCTGAGGAATGTTGCTGGGAGACCGATGAACATTGATTTTTGGCACTTGGATGAATCTGAGGACACAAAGAAGCTCTCATATATAAGACTTGCGTGAAATCTATCCATAAATATATTTCATCTCTGGTACTTAGCTGATGAGGACAGTATAACCAAAAGGAAATGGTTTCTTGGTAGATATAGCTCTGGTGGTTACCTCCTAATAACTCCCACATTTCCCCATAGATTTTGAACGACTTTTAACTAAACGTTGAGATAGGTTTGCTGAAGTAAATAATTTGTTCCCTAGTTTGCAATTTAGCTTTCATATAGGCCTTGGAGCTTCTGATGCCCTTCTTATAATGTCCAGTGCTGTACAGAAATCTCTTGACTGTAGAGAAACAA
>NC_090753.1:58937267-58939767 GCF_036898095.1 Palaemon carinicauda
TTATCTTCAGCCCAACCTCGTGTGATATTTCCTGCATTCTGGTAAGCAAGCATTACAAATCTTCTGATGTTCGGCTAACAAGGACAGCATCATCAGAATACTCTAGGTCTGCTAAGTTCCTATCACCAATCCAGTCTAATCCTTCTCCATCATCTCTGAGTGTTCTACGCATTACAGAATCCTTGAGGAGGATAAACAACATAGGGGACAACACATTCCCTTGGAGTACTCCGCTGTTCACTGGAAATTCATTTGAAATGACTCCAAAAAGCTGAGAGATGAACAAGCAGGATTTAGAAAAGTTAGAAGTTGTATTGACCAGATTTTCATTATGAGACATGTACACCAATGCCTAGGATTTAAAAATCCCCCTTTGATGGCATTTGTGGAATATGAAAAAGTCTTTGATAGTTTGCAACGGCCAATTTTGTCGTGAGTCCTGCGTTATTATTGAATTCCTCTTAGATATGTAAATTTGATTAAGTCTGTTCATGAACATAGCAAGTGTAAAGTTAATTTTGATGGAATATATATATATATATATATATATATATATATATATATATATATATTATATATATATATGGATAGATATATGTATTAATTAATTTATTTATAAAGTTATATGCGTATGCAGGCATCGAAAGAGATGATGTCTAAACCTTGTATCATATAACTTTCACGAGGAGGTCTTTTAAAAGGAGGTCTTTTAAGAGGAGGTCTTTTTGGAGTAGGTCTTTAAGGAGGAGGACTTTCAGGAGGAGGTCTTTTAAGAGGAGGTCTTTTAAGAGGAGGTCTTTAAGGAGGAGGCCTTTCAGGAGGAGGTGTTTCAGGAGGAGGGCTTTTAAGAGGAGGTCTTTCAGGAGGAGGTGTTTCAGGAGGAGGGCTTTTAAGAGGAGGTCTTCCAGGAGGAGGTCTTTTAAAAGGAGGTCTTTTAGGAGGAGGTCTTTTAAGAGGAGGTCTTTCAGGAGGAGGTCTTTTAAGAGGAGATCTTCTAAAAGGTGGTCTTTCAGGAGGAGGGCTTCTAAGAGGAGGTCTTTTAAGAGGAGGTCTTTCAGGAGGAGATCTTTTAAGAGGAGGTCTTTTAAAAAGAGGTCTTTTAGAAGGAGGTCTTTTAGGAGGAGGTCTTTAAGGAGGAGGTCTTTTTGGAGGAGGTCTCCTTCCCTGGAAAATCAAAATAAGAAAAAAGGCGAGATGAAAAACAGCGTGGAAGAATCAAGTTGAATTTCCCTAGTATAAATAAGGACTCTTTTTATCCGTACAACATCTGGGAAAGGGGAATTGAGGAATCGGTCTCTTTCCCTCTAAAGTTCCTTACTTTCTTCACCCTACCTCCCTCCCCCTCCCCCTTTCCCTCCCCCCTTTCTCCCTCTCCCCCTTCCTTCTCCATCCTTTTTGCATCTCATTTACATGGTCATTTCCCCCTGAGAGAGAGAGAGAGAGAGAGAGAGAGAGAGAGAGAGAGAGAGAGAGAGAGAGAGAGATACGTTTACGTACGCTAGAAATGTATTTCAGCTCGTGATCATAACCGGAAGAACAGAGGCATTACAGAATGCATTTGCAACGTGAGAGAGAGAGAGAGAGAGAGAGAGAGAGAGAGAGAGAGAGAGAGAGAGAGAGAGAGATTGCAGCATTCAAAAGAGTATTACGGCAAAAATTAACTTACACCAACGCGCAGGTTCTTACCAAAAAGGTTAAAATTATTTTTATTATTATTATTATTATTATTATTAATATAAGTTTCAAAGACTTGCTGAAAAAATCCACTAAAATGGGCCTTAATGCTAACTCATTATTCTTCCAAATTGATATCATGTAATACGTGGATTCCCTTTTGGGAGATTACAAGCGAAAAGGTGGAATTTTATAACGACATCTCCTTTAGGTGGAATCAATTATCAAATGCATGCAAATTGCAGCGAACACTCCAGAAATGCAGTGCAACTACAAACGGTTAAAATAAGAATAAAATTAATTCATTTACATAAGAATGAATCGCTCTCCGGTAGAATCAACATTTTATTCTCTGAAGCGGTGCCACGTCTTCTCCTATACATAGAAACTTTAGGTGAAAGACTAATTGCCACGATGGTAAACGTGGCAACACCGCTAACAAAGACTTAAGTTGTATCTCTCTGTAGCCAGACTACAGCACTGCTCATCTAAACTTTGCATCTGATTACAGCAATAAAAAGGTGTTTCTTATTTCTGCCTTGAAACCCTTTGAGCTATTCGTTGCTTATTAATAGCAAGAGAAGGAGACCTCAACCTCCGTCAAGTCTGGGCAGTCGAGGTGTCCTCTTTGCCAAAGCTTTAATCATATCGCTTCCAATACTTAATTACTTGAGGGTAGATACGACGCCCACATTTGCAGAAAGTCTTGTTAGATTCTACCTCAAGTTTTCTTGTTTATTCACAACGTTTATATGTAAATGTGTGTATATATATATATATATATATATATATATATATATATATATATATATATATATATATATAT
>NC_090753.1:58944379-58949379 GCF_036898095.1 Palaemon carinicauda
ATATCTCTTTAGTGAAGTCACTAACATAAAAAGGCTGTTCTTAATTAACTATTAATTAATATAAATAATTATTCATTATTAGTAATGACTAGCGAATAACAGTCATTTATGTTAATTAAATGATTGTTAGTAATAAATAATCATCTTTTACAGTGAAAAAAAAAGTAGTTTTGTCCAATGAATTCACCCTTATGACTTGTAATAAAATAATCGATAAATTGGGATGATTGTAAAATTAAACTTTCCGATAATGAAAGATTATATTAACACTATAAAGTATATATTAACAGACATGTCTGTCAATATCAATAAAAATCATGATGAGTGTAGCGTCCAATGATTATTCATGTGATCATTATTGGTGATTATTACTTTCAATTTTTGTGTGAATAACGTTCTTGACAACCCCCCCCCCCCTGGCCCACACGCGACCCCATAACATAAAACCCAGGAGCAATGTAGATGAAACGAGACAGGCTGTAACACTTAGTCAGGAAAATCCTGGAATACAGGGTCAAGATATAGCAACAAAGTCAAATAACAACAGGTTCGTTCGTCCGTTCGTTCGTTTTCGATTGCCCTACCTTGCGTAAAACACGGGCTCTTGCGTTGGCAGCCCGTAAAAAAACAATAAGTAAAATGTTTGAAAAAGTACACAAAGAATAAATATCACAACAAAAAATGAAAACCAACTAAAACATTGTACCCTATTCTATGTAATCATCGACCAATAAACATTGTAACTATCTAACCTAGGAAGGAAGGTTTAGTACTCACCAATCAGCCAATGAAAGTCACAGGGTCCAGGTTCCTCGTTGCTCTCTCCACAACACTGTGATTGTGGGCACACTACTACTCTACTACTGAAGAAGTGTAGTAATTGCGAAGCGCTGCAATCTGCAGAAAATTCATCATCATTAATTACCTCCTACATGATATCAATATGGACGAATGATGATTTGAAAATAAAGCTATTCTAATGAATCTCATCAGCAAATCTTTGAAACATAATAATAATAATTTTAACCTTTTTGGTAAGAACCTTCGAGTTGGTGCAAGTTGATGTTCAACGTAATACTCATTTGAATGCTGTAATAACTCTCTCTCTCTCTCTCTCTCTCTCTCTCTCCTCTCTCTCTCTCTCCTCCTCTCTCTCTCTCTCTCTCTCTCTCTCTCTCTCTCTCTCCACTTTGCAAATGCATTCTGCAAAGCCTCTGTTCTTACGGTTATGATTACGAGCTGAAATACATTTCTGGCATACAAAAACGTATCACTCACTCTCTCTCTCTCTCTCTCTCTCTCTCTCTCTCTCTCTCTCTCTCTCTCTCTCTCTCTCTCTCTCTCTCTCCACTTTGCAAATGCATTCTGCAAAGCCTCTGTTCTTACGGTTATGATTACGAGCTGAAATACATTTCTGGCATACAAAAACGTATCACTCACTCTCTCTCTCTCTCTCTCTCTCTCTCTCTCTCTCTCTCTCTCTCTCTCTCTCTCTCTCTCTCTCCACTTTGCAAATGCATTCTGCAAAGCCTCTGTTCTTCCGGTTATGATTACGAGCTGAAATACATTTCTAACGTATATAAATGTATCTCTCTCTCTCTCTCTCTCTCTCTCTCTCTCTCTCTCTCTCTCTCTCTCTCTCTCTCTCTCTCTCTCTCTCTCAGGGGAAATGACAACGTAAATCAGATCCAAAAAGGAAAGGGGAAGGGGATGGGAGGGGAGGGGGGAGGGGGGGTGGAGGTGAGAAAAGTAAGGATCTTTAAAGGGGAAAAGACCGACTCCTTAATTCCCCTTTCCCGGATGTTGTAAGGATAAAAGAAGCCGTTATTTATAATACGGAAATTCGACTGGATCCTTCAACGATATTTTTCATCTCGGCTTTTTTTTTCCTTTGGACTTTGCATGGTAGGAGACCTCTTAAAAGACATCCTCTTAAAAGACTTCCTCCTAAAAGACCTCCTACTAGAAGACCTCCTCTCAATAGACCTCCTACTAAAAGACCTCCTCTTAAAAGACCTCTTAAAAGACCTCCTCTTAAAAGACCTCCTTCTAAAAGACCCCCTCTTAAAAGACCTCCTCCAAAAAGACTTCCTCTTAAAAGACCTCCTCCTAAAAGACCCCCTCTTAAAAGACCTCTTCCTATAAGACCTCCTCCTAAAAGAACTCCTCTTAAAAGACTTCCTCCTAAAAGACCTCCTACTGGAAGACCTCCTCTCAATAGACCTTCTACTAGAAGAACTCTTAAAAGACCTCCTCCTAATAGACCTCCTCTTAAAAGACCTCCTTCTAAAAGACCCCCTCTTAAAAGAACTCCTCTTAAAAGACCTCCTCCAAAAAGACCTCCTCCTAGAAGACCTCCTCTTAAAAGACCTCCCCCTAAAAGACCTACTCTTAAAAGACCTACTCTTAAAAGACTTCCTCCTAAAAGACCTCCTCTAAAAGGGCCTCTTCTTAGAAGACCTCTTAAAAGACCTCCTCCTAACATACTTCCTATTAAAAGACCTCTTCCTAAAAGACCTCCTCTTAAAAGATCTCCTACTAGAAGACCTCCTCTTAAAAGACCTCCTCTTAAAAGATCTCTTAAAAGACCTCCTCTTAAAAGACCTCTTAAAAGACCTCCTCCTAATATACCTCCTCCTAAAAGACCTCTTAAAAGACCTCCTCCTAATGTACCTCATCCTAAAAGACCTCCTCCTAAAAGACCTCCTCTTAAAAGACCTCCTAATAGAAGATCTCCACTTAAAAGACCTCCTCCTAAAACACTTCCTCTTAAAAGACCTCTTCCTAAAAGACCTCCTCTTAAAAGACCTCCTCCTAAAAGACCTCCACCTAAAAGAACCTACTCTTAAAAGACCTTCTCTTAAAAGACCTCCTCTTAAAAGACCACTTCCTAAAAGACCTTCTCTTAAAAGACCTTCTCTTAAAAGACTTCCTCCTAAAAGACCTCCTCCTAAAAGACCTTTTAAAAGACCTCCTCCTAAAAGACCTCCTCTCAAAAGACCTCCTCCTAAAAGACCTCTTGAAAGACCTCCTCCTAATATACCTCCTCCTAAAAGACCTCCTAAAAGACCTCCTCCTAAAAGACCTCCTCTTAAAAGACCTCCTCATAAAAGACCTCCTCCTAAAAGACTTATTCTTTGTATTGCAAAATAATCCTTGAAGTTTTGCTGATTGTCGCTTTTAACAACTTTAAAATAATCCAAAGAAACATACAGCGAAATAAAGCTGAAGTGCTTGCAAGAGCACATTTAAACAACGTTCATTAATTCTAGATGGAAATCTATATAATAACAAGAAGAATAAGAAAGGAAAAAGAGTAAAGTAGATAAGCTAAGAAACACAGTAAAAGGAAGACAAAGGAGTGGGAAAAGTGGAAGAGTACATGGAAGCTAGATATAACAAAAGATAATTTTTCACTAAGAATTTTTCTTATGGCAAAGCATATATAAACTATATAGAAAAAATCGAGAGTATAAAAGTATTCCAGGCTGGGTGGCAGAGTGAAAAGGACTGGTTATGCTTGGTGATTTAGATATAAAAGTAGATGGAAAAATAGTTGTGCTAGTGATTTAGATGTGTAAACAGATAAAAGGACTAATTGTGCTAGGTGACATAGATGTGCAAGTAGTTGAAAAGGCTCGTTATGCTAGGTGATTTAGATGTGAATGTAGATAAAGGACTAGTTGTTTTAGGTGACCTTAGATGTGAAAGTAGATAAAAAGACTAGTTGAGCTAGGTGACTAAGAAGTGAAAGAAGATAAAAGGACTAGTTGTACTAGGTGACTTAGGAGTGAAGAAGATAAAAGGACTAGTTATGCTAGGTAACTTAGAAGTGAAAACAGATAAAAGGACTAGTTGTGCTAGGTGAATTGGATGTGAAAGTAGATAAAAAGACTAATTGTGCTAGGTGACTTAGAAGTGAAAGAAGATAAAAGAACTAGTTGTGGTAGGAGACTTAGATGTGAAAGTAGATGAAAGGACTAGTTGTGCTAGGTGACTAGGATGGGCAAGTAGATACAAAAGAAATAAGAATTCTTATACTAATGAATTTTTTGCATATATATGAAGCATTCGGCATATCATTTTAAATCAGACGAATACTCCTGTATCTGATACTGATAGTGACGGGCACGAAACACCATCGCCCTTAAATCATTTACGAAATTATAAAAATTTGAAAGAAAAAAAAAGCAATTTGTCACCGTGAAGACATCATCAAACAAACTCTTACAGAAAGAGTGAGCGCGTTTATTTGCATGTTAATCTAGTGTCACTAAGATGAAAATGTCGCTTGACAGAGAGAGAGAGAGAGAGAGAGAGGAGAGAGGAGAGAGAGAGAGAGAGAGAGAGAGAGAGAGAGAGAGAGAGAGAGAGAGAAAAGACCTCCTCTTAAAAGACCCTCCTCCTAAAGATCTCCTCTTAAAAGACCTCTTCCTAAAGACCTCCTCCTAAAAGACCTCCTCCTAAAAGAAGCTCTCCTAAAAGACCTCCTAAAAAACCTCCACCAAAAAGACCTCCTCCTAAAAGAAGCTCTCCTAAAAGACCTCCTCTTAAAAGACCTCCTCCTAAAAGATCTCCTCTTAAAAGACCTCCTCCTAAAGACCTCCTCTTAAAAGTCCTCCTCCTAAAAGACCTCCTCCTAAAAGACCTCCTCTTAAAAGACCTCCTCCTAAAGACCTCCTCCTAAAAGACCTCCTCCTAAAGACCTCCTCCTAAAAGACCTTCTCTTGAAAGACCTCCTCCTTAAGATCTCGTCCTAAAAGACATCATCTTAAAAGACCTCCTCCTAATAGACATCCTCTTAAAAGACCTCCCTCCTAAAGACCTCCTCCTAAAAGACCTCCTCTTAATATACCTCCTCCTAAAAGGCCTTCTCCTAATACACCTTCTCCTAAAAAACCTCCTCTTAAAAGACCTTCTCCTAAAGACCTCCTAAAAGACCCTCCTCCAAAAAGACCTCCTCCTAAAGACCCCCTCCCTAAAAGACCTCCTCCTAAAGA
>NC_090753.1:58956879-58959379 GCF_036898095.1 Palaemon carinicauda
TATATATATATATATATATATCTATATATATATATACATATATATATATATCATATTTAATATACATGCATACACACATATATACAGTATATATATATATATATATATATATATATATATATATATATATATATATATATATATATATATATATATATATATATAAATATATATATATATATATATATATATATATATATGTATAAATATATATATATATATATATATATATATATATATATATATATATATATATATATATATATATATACATATATATGTGTGTGTATATACAGAATATATATATATATATATATATATATATATATATATATATATATATATATATATATATACTGTAAATATACATAAATATTTATAAACATATATTTATGTGTACAAATATATGTATGTATGTATGTATGTATATATATATATATATATATATATATATATATATATATATATATATATATATATATATATATATATATATATATATATATATATATATATATATATATATATATATATATATATATAACTCATGAGTGTAGGTATATTTCATTGAAGATTATCTTACCCTCAAGTAAATCTAAAAACAATAACAAATAAATCTGATTAACCAACAGCAAAGAACAAAAAACAAAACAAAAAATAAAACGATGCGTAAATAAAAAAAGGTCTGTAACATAAACAACAGCATTAGATTTTTTAGACAAAAGATTCAACTCAAAGACGTATATTGTTTTTTTTTTTTTTTCCTTCTTAGAAACAGATTTTCCTAAATGGAAAGAAAATCCAAATAATCTTATTATCTTTACGACCCATGAGTGAGTGTGTTTGTTTTTATTGCCATTTCTGCCCAGTTGGGGTTGAATTATATCTCATAAAGGAGTTACCCTCGCGGTGGAATTTGCTTTTATTATTATTAAATGGATCGGCCATACACACATACACACATACCTAAGTGTATACATCTACATACAGAAGAGCACATAGATGCACTCACAAACATGCGTAAACATCCACACAGAGAAGGGCCTAAACATAAGCACACACAAATGCTCAAACAACTATATACAGAACTGCACACAAGTCCAATGCATACATCCAAAGGTCACATTAAATTAAACAGGTATTTTTTTTTCTTTTGCGTACTTTTTACTTTAAGGCATTGACATTCCTAAAAAAAAGAAAAAAAATATTCTAAAAAAAATGATAACATTTAAAAATGGTATTGGAATGTGTAATTCTGTTATCAATAATAACAAGACTACCTATATTAGACACTAAATTCTTTAATGGACAATGTAAAAAACAACCCTTTTTCTATATCTATAACAAAGCAGTCATAGGATTTGAACATGTTCTGTACCCAACCCTGAACCACACATGCTCCGTACCCAAACCTGAATAAATGCATGCCCCGTACCCATCCTCGAAAGAGCAAATGCTCCATACCCAACCCCCAACAAGCACATGATCCATGCCCAACCCAAACAAGCACTTGTTCTGTACCCAACCCGAACAAGCACTTGTTCTGTACCCAACCCTGAACAAGCAAATGCTCCATACCTCAACCTGAACAAACATATGATCCATATCTATCCTCGAACAAGCATATGTTCCATACCCAACCCCCAACAAGCACATGCTCCATGCCTAACCCGAACAGGCTCGTGTTCTGTACCCAACCCTGAACAAGCACATGCTCCATACCAAACCTGAACCTGAACAAACACATGATCCATACCCATCCTCAAACAGGTATATGTTCCCCACCCAACCCTAAACAACACATGCTCCGTACCAAACCTGAAAAAAACACACGGTCCATACCCATCCTCGAACAAGCATATGCTCCATATCCAACCCTCAACAAGCATATGCTCCATATCCAACCCTCAACAAGCAAATGCTCCATGCCCAACACTAACAAGCACTTTTTCTGTACCCAACCAAGAACAAGCACATGCTACATACCCAAACCTGAACAAACACATGATCCATACCCATCCTCGAACAAGCATATGCTTCGAACCCAGTACTGAACAAGCACATGTTCCATACCCATACTTGAATAAGCATATGCTCTACACCCAACCCTGAACATGCACCTGCTCCGTAACAACCCTGAAGATGCATATATTCCATACTCAAAACCTGAACAACCACATGGTCCATACTCATCCTCGAACAAGTATATACTCCACACCTAACCCTGAACAAGCACCTGCTCTGTAACCAACCCTGAATAAACATATGCTCCATACCCAAAACCTGAACAAACACATGGTCCATACCCATCCTTGAACAAGCATATGCTCCCCACCCAACCATGAACAAGCACCTTCTCCGTAACCAACCCTAAACAAGCATATGCTCCATAACCAAAACCTGAACAAGCACATGGTCCATACTCATCCTCGAACAAGCATATGCTCCGCACCAAACCTTGAACAAGCACCTGCTCCGTAATCAACCCTGAAGAAGCATA
>NC_090753.1:58967519-58982519 GCF_036898095.1 Palaemon carinicauda
AACTTATTTTTATAGTGTTGGAAAGTGTTTCTAGATGATCTGGCTACCCATACCTTTCTTTTTTTTTAGCCAGATATGGCGTATATATTTGTTACTGTTTTTAGAATTACTAATCGGACGTGTCATCTATTCTCCTGACCTCTCGTTCCACTAGACCTATGGATTAGCGGTCACCCCAGTGAAACTAATGAGTTGCTAAACGTTTGCTGAACTGCCGTGAAAATAACCAAGTCCGTGTCCCTTTCCACGTCGTACGAACAGTGTATTTTTTTCTGTTGTCCTATTTAGCTGTGCTATTAATCCAACACCCAAAATGTCATCATCTCAAGTAGTGAGTTCTCAGATCGTAAGTGGCCAACCGCTGAAGACGAAAATTTCAAAAGACGAAAATGGAGTTCTCCAAGCATCTTGTGTGCTAAACTCGCTTCCCGATCTGAGTGCTGAAATTCAAGATCTTAAATCCTCCCTTTCAGTTCAAATTTCAGACCTCATATACCAGGTCAGTGATTTAAAGAACACTATTGCTACTATCGAGGAAAGGTGACTGCTGCGTTTGAGGATAAACTTCGTCACCACCAGGAAGAAGTTGAGAGAATTTTAAGTGACAAAGACAAAATTATTGCCGATCTCACGAATAGAGTTGCGTCATTGGAGTCCAGACCTAACTTAACAAAGGAGATGGAAGTTCTCGAGGAGAAGATAGACGAGACCGAGGCCCAAATGATCTGCAATGATCTGGTTCTGTCTGGTCCTGCTTTGCCTGCTCCCCAGCCGGACGAAGATACAAGGAGATTAGGCCGGGATCTCCTAGAGAAGTGTCTCCAGAAGAAATTTCCCGACCACTTCATCCTTGAAGGAAGAAGGATTGGCAAGAGAGGAATCGATGGGTCACCACTTAACAACAACATTTTGCTGAAAGTGATGTCACGGGCTGTAAAGTCAGATATGAGACATTCCTGTTTGCAACATAAAAATGATACTGCAAAAGGACTTTTCATAAACGAATCTCTGACTCGGAAACGCGATAGCCTTTACTACGAACTTCGGCAAGTGAAAAGACAACAACTGAACGGTCTCTTCTTGCATACGCGTGATGGTGTCATCAGAGTTAAAACATCTCGATCGGGTAAAACCTTCGCCATCCGAACCCGCAAGGACCTGGACCTGTTTTATAATAGTACTGGCCTTAGTGCCCCTGAGTGAATTTCAAAATGATTTCTGTACATTATTTTGCAGCTGCTTATAAGTTAACTCATTAGTTTTTCATTTTTTTTTTCATTTTTTTGATTCTTTTGATTCGAATTTTAAATTGTTTTCTACGTATTACTTGATTAAATTTTCTTTTAATTATTTAGATTGCCTTAAATTATCTTTATTACATTCATCACCATTATTATAAATTTATTATTTGTATCCTTTCACAATTGCACTTTTTACTTATTTTTTTTTCTTTCTCCGTCTTTCATAACGATTTTCTTTTTATACAGTCGTAAATATTTCATTATTATAAGCCTAAAGTTTAATTTTAATTCCCTTCTAATTATCTGTTCATATTATTTAATATTTCCCATTTATAAATTTTGTTAATTTTATGAATGCTAATCCTGTCAATCATGCTGATCCTGATGAGAACTTTGTAGATTTTGTGAATGCAGCCGATCTATTTTCCTGTAAATATTATACCATTGATACTTTTAATGATTCTCTCCCTGATCATATGCGGCAATGCCTTTCACTAATAAGCCTTAACATTAGAAGTTTTAAGAAAAATCACGACGAATTTATTGGTTATTTGAAAAATTGCAATCATGAATTTGACATTATAGTGCTAACTGAAACTTGGGCTAAGCAAGAAACACATTGCATGAATTCACTTCCAGGGTATAATGCTTTTCATAATTATCGTGAGGGCCGGAGGGGGCGGTGGTGTGAGCATTTTTGTTAAAGATTCACTTTTGTTTAAACCTCTCGATGAGTTAAGCATATCTACGGATAATTTTGAAAGTGCCGGGGCAACAGTTTCTGTTCCCAATTCCTCTCATTCTGCTATTATCTTAGGTATATACAGGCGTCCAGGAGGTGACGAAAATATGTTTTCAACTCGCTAGAGGCGGTACTAAGAAGTCCAGGTATCTCTTCTGGGAATACTGTTGTCACAGGGGATTTTAACATCTGCCTAATGAGGGAAGGGGAAAGCGAGACCACACGGAGACTGATCAACACAATGCGGTCTTTCGAATACCGACCATCAATAACTAGGCCTACCAGAATCGGGTCAAATGACTCTCTCTCCTGTATCGATCACATTTGGGCCAATAATAACCTCGTTAGTAACTCTGGGATATTTTTAGCTGATATCACTGATCATTTCCCAATTTTCTGTAGCCTTTTATTGCCTGCACTAAGCAGCATGAATGACAAAATAAGAATTCAATTTAGAGACATGAGCCAAATTAATGATAGAAAATTTACAGAACTACTCCGGGGTAGAGACTGGTCAGCAGAATATGGTCACGCCTCCTTAAATCCTCACGTAGGTGTGACCTCTTTCAGTGACAAAATTGACAGTTTCTTCAATGAGTGTTTTCCCCTGAAAACAAAATTTGTTAGTGTTAAAAGATTGATGAATAGGTGGCTTTCCAAAGGACTTCTTAAATCAATTAATATTAAACATAATCTGTACCGAAGAATGAAATTGGGTAATTATAGTAGCCAACAGTACAATAACTATTGTAATCTGTTATGTACATTAATACGCAAGGCAAAGATAAACTATTTTGAGAGTACTTTTGACCAACTCCGTAGAGATGCCAAAAAATCTTGGGACTTAATCAACTCGTCACTAAGGCCGGGCAGAAAAAGAGTAGCTCACTCAGAAAACTGATTCGAAACGGGGGAAACCATTACTGACACTAAACAAATTGCAAATGCTTTTAATCTTCATTTCTCTACAATAGGCGTTACTCTAAGGGATGCTTTACCTCAAAATATTAACTTGGATTTCCGTACCTATTTGCCTCCCTCAAATCAGCAGTCTATTTTTTTTACCCCTTCATCTCCATTTGAAGTGATGAACATTATAAAAAAACTGAAAAACAAAAAAGCAAATATTCATTCTCCTCCTACAAGATTATATAAGAACAATGCTAACCTACTTGCCTTTCCTATATCTATGCTATTCAACCGTTGTTTAGATGCTGGTATTTATCCTGACATTTTGAAAATTGCATGTGTGACTGTGTTACACAAATCCGGTGATATATCAGATGTTAATAACTATAGACCAATTAGCTGCCTTCCTTTGTTGAATAAAATATTTGAAAAACTATTGTATAGTCGACTTTACTCTTTCTTCAATAGTTGTAACATTTTCTCTACGTGTCAGTATGGTTTCTTACGAGGCGTAAGTACTAGTGATGCCGTTCATGACCTCCTTGAAAATATCTATAATGCAATGAATAAAAATGAATACCTTGGTGCGGTTTTTTTGGATTTGAGCAAAGCCTTTGATACTGTGTCTCATGATATACTACTTCAAAAGCTGGAACATTATGGTATACGAGGCAATGCACTACTCTTACTCCAATCCTACCTGACAAATCGAAAACAATTTGTCACGCTCGATGGTCATCTTTCAGAGGACTATGGATGTCAAAATAGGTGTCCCCCAGGATCAGTCTTAGGACCGTTATTTTTCCTCATCTATATTAATGATTTGCCTCGTTCAGTTGGCAGATTAAACTCCATACTTTTTGCCGATGACACCACGCTCCATCTTTGTCATAAAAATATTTATTCTCTTTGTAATTCTTTAACTGCTAACTTAAATAATGTTAAAAATTGGTTACTATCGAATAAATTGACCCTAAATGAGAGAAAAACATATTTCATAATATTTTCTTTGCGCAAAGTTCCCGGTAACATAAGAGTTGCAATAGGAAATCACACTCTTGACCAGAAATCCAGTGGAAAATTTTTAGGAGTAATGTTTGACAATAAATTAACCTTCAGTAAGCATGTGGATATGATAGTCAATAAAATTTCCAAAGTTATAGGTATCATATATAGGCTGAAGGATTATTTCCCGCTATATATATTAAAACAACTCTACCACTCTTTAGTATCTCCTCATCTAAATTACTGCATTACAGCGTGGGGGAGTTGCAGTAGAAACGTCCTGCAACCGCTAATCATTATGCAAAAAAAACTGGTGAGAATAATAACTTCGAGTGATTATTTAGCTCATACATCACCTCTATTCCGGTCTCTCTCGATTCTGAAGTTGGAGGATACCTACAAACTCTCCTTAATGAATTTGATGTTTCAAACCCTTTCGCTGCATAAATATCCATCCATTAGACAAAAAATAATTCAGGTACAATCAGCACACCAATATGGAACAAGAGACTCTAACTTAACTCTTCCCTTCGTACGTGTAAAGAAATGTGAACAGTTTTATCTCTATCAGGGAGTTAAACAATGGAATACTCTGCCTGCTTATCTTAAGGCATTGCTTAGCATTCGATCTTTTAAAAAATCATATACTAATATGTTATTATCTGTGTACTAAGTTTTATTAGTAGACATTTCTTCATGAACTAACCATTAATGCAATAATGTTCTTAATTCTTATATTCTTTATTGCTTGTATACATTTGTAAGTCTAGCATTTCTACCATATCAATGTTAAATTCAAAATTTGTACTATTTATTATTCCGCCCTTCTTTATCATACTTTATTATACGAATATACTGTACATTTCCATTTATTTTTAGGCTAAAAATCTCATTTATATGTGTCTATGTGTACATGTGTATGTATATGTACATGTGTGTGTATATGTATTTGTATGTGTATGCATATGTATATTCTTATGTATATATATGAGTACATTTAGTTTATCGATATCAATATTTACTTTTTATAAATTTTTTTAATTGATGATATTATTTTATTGTATTATTGCCCGAAGAGCTCTGCTCCACATGGGCTTGGACCGAATCTTTTTTTGTAAATATTTTGTATGTATATATGTTTTTGTCCAATAAACATTATTATTATTATTATTATTATTATTATTATATTGTTAATTTATTCTCATCATTAATTTATTTCCTTATTTCCTTTCCTCACTAGGCTATTTTTCCCTGTTGGAGCCCTTACTTGGAGCATCTTACTTTTCAAACTAGGCTTGAAGCTTGGCTAATAATAATATAGGTATGTGTTCGATTTTCCTGTGTTTGCCATTTTTCGTTTTTTTCCCATTTCTTTCGGAATTACTACGTACTAAGTAACTATCACAGAGTAATGATTCATTTAGATGTTTATTTGTCGGAAAATGTGCCTTGATGGTTTTCCTAGCACGTGGCTGAATTTTTTGTTTTCTGAAGGGATCACCATTAGCACGTTGCTATTTTTCATAGAGTGCCCTTTTTTATTTGTTTTGCATTTTTTTTGCTTAGTCATGTTACCGTAATGAATTGGCAAGTTTTGTCGTAAAACTTATATTTTTATAGTGTTGGAAAGTTTTTCTAGATGATCTGGCTACCCATGCATGACATTGTTTTTTGCCTCAGATATATTGGTAGGGGATCCATTTTTCATCGAATGCGTATTTCTAATTTTTTCTCATTCTTTGCAGATATCAAAATGGCAAGCAGGAGACCATCTTTGGGCTTGGATGCCATAAATCAGCTCTTAGAGCAATTCGATAGTGATGTCGATGATGCTTTGGAGGTTGATGACATCAGTGACGACGAATTCATCAATATCGATGAGTTGGAGCAGGAGGTCAGGGAGGAACAGGAGGTGACCCAAAATCCTGAGATTGTCGCCTTAGGGAATGGTGATGGAGAAGCCGACGACGATGTGGGGGAGGAAGAGGGGGTTGGGGCTTCGGGTTCTCATGTTGTCCCAGTCAGCACGATAACAAGTCCTGTGCCATCGACTTCACGTGGTCCGCCCCCAGTAACGGTACCGGTACCTCAGCTCACGCCAGTGGAGGAGAGAAGCAGGAAGAGGAGAAGGGGGGATCTACAGGCAGCCAGGGGGTCGGCAATCACCCACATTGATGCTGAATCGGTGAAAGGTCGCGACGGTACCGTTTGGCATAGAGACCCAAATGCCACCCTCCCCCATATGTTCACACCAAGGATTGAGCCTGGGGGTCCCACTTCTCTCACGTTGGGAACGAGCAAAGTGTCCGACATTTTCTCTCTCTTTTTGACCGACCGCATGTTAGCCGAGGTTGTTTTGTATTCTAATGAACGCCTTGCCCTATTGAGGAGTCATTATCATCATAAGGGCAACGTTGCCCTCAGGGACATTGACCTGAGGGAACTGAAGGCGTTTATTGGTATCCTAATAATGACGGCAGTGCGGGCGGACAACCATACACCGAAGTGGGACATGTGGAACCTCACAGAGGGAAATCCTTTGTACAGGTGTACTATGAATGAGCGTCGTTTCACCCTGTTGGTGAGGGTAATTCGCTTCGATGATTCGGCCACCAGACAAGAGAGGGTGAAAGTGGATCGCCTTGCACCCATTAGAAAACTCTTCGATCACGTGGTGACCAATTGTCGAAACAATTACACCCCAGGACCACATCTGACTGTGGATGAACAGCTTGTCCCTTTCCGGGGGCGCTGTCCATTCAAGATGTACATACCCAATAAACCTGCTAAGTAAGTAAAATTCTTTGTTTTTTATATTTGCACATGTTATTATTGTTTTGAAATTATAAAAAATTGTTTATATATATATATATATATATATATATATATATATATATATATATATATATATATATATATATATATATATTGTGAAGTAAAGAACTTGCTATATGATTTATATATCTAAATCATAATATATCATCTATTCTATCTCTATCTATGTATAACTTGTTCATTTATATAACTGATAATTTATCTTTCGTATTTGTAAATGTTTTTCTTATATATTTATTATTATTATTATTTTATTATTATTATTACTATATTGATTAGTAATATAATTGTATATTGTGTATTTTTTTAAATTTTTTTTTATCTTTTTACCTTTATTAGTTACTAATTCCATTTCCCTTCTTCTAGATATGGTATCAAGATTGTATTGGCGTGTGATGCCGATACGCATTACATGTGTAATGCGATTGCGTACTTGGGGAAGGACACTGTCCAGATACCTAGAGGATCGACGCTTGGAGAAGTTTTTACGTCTGATCTTGTGGCACCTTTTCAGAGAAGTGGCCGCACAGTGACGACGGATAACTTTTTCACGACGCTACCGCTTGCTTTGTCACTCTTGGATAAGGACATGTATTTGTGTGGCACCATTCGCCAAAAGCCTTATATTCCTAAGGAACTTACGGAGAAGGTGCTTCCCTCAAAGGAGTCAGTGGCAGTGTTCAATTACGAACACAATCTAACTATACAGTGTCAGCAAATTAGTAGGACTAAGAAGGTGATGCTGTTGAGTTCCCTGCATCATGATCCGTCTGAAGTCGAAAAAAGGAAGACCGACATTCAGATGTTTTATAATGCGACCAAGGGAGGTGTAGACACATTCGACCAGATGTGTTCTACATCTAGTTGTATTCGTAAGTCACGACGCTGGCCTCAGACTCTCTTTTACGGGATATTGAATATAATAATGGTCAATTCTTATATTCTCTATACGTCCATGCCTTTCACCAAGCCAGTGCCAAAGCGAACGTTCCTCAGAGATATCGCCTACGAGTTGTGTGCTCCCCAGGCAATACATCGGTATCTAACGTCACACAGTTTGTCGAAAGGACTCCGTCAAATCATGGTGGATACTTTCAAGATACCTGAGCAGGTCCCACCAAGACGTCGAATTCCCGTTGGCCACAGAAAACTCCCTAAAAGGATTCGCTGTCACAGCTGCCCGCCTAGGGACGACCGCAAGACAAACACTGCCTGTCTCCTGTGCAAGAGTCCTGTTTGTCTGGACCACCAGAGTGTCCTCTGTCCAAACTGTAGCATCTGTCCAAACTGTAACGCAGCGTTATTTGTAAGTTACAGCATGAAAATTTTGTTTACTTCTTTTTTGATTGAATATCATCAAATTTTATTACCGAAAATATTATTATTGATTTACAATTTTCTTTTTTTTGGGGTCAGCATTCTAATTTTATATTCGTAAAATAATCGACATTCATCCAGCAAACCACCATACAATTTTTATGTATATCCAAGAATAATTAGATTAGTAAATAACACCCTCATCAAATTTTATTACCGAAAATATTATTATTGATTTACAATTTTCTTTTTTTTTCGATTTTATTTCCCTTCAAAATTTTTTTTTTTGGGTCAGCATTCTAATTTTATATTCGTAAAATAATCGACATTCATCCAGCAACCCACCATACAATTTTTATGTATATCCAAGAATAATTAGATTAGTAAATAACACCTTGAAATTGACATACCCTTCCTACATTTCAGGAGGCAGAACAGGGAGTCTGAGTCAGTGTGGTTGGCGGCCATTTTGTGGACATATCCGAAGCGTAAGTTGCCATATCTATATATATTCTTGTTCCCTATAAAATTTGTGATATTTTGGTATATTTTTACCTGCATAAAATCATATTATATATTATATATAGGTATTTTTTTACGAAATTTCTAAGTACTCAAAAAATGACCTTTAGATATGGCCCCTGATATAAATGTAATTTACAAAATAATGAAGATTTTTTTACATATTTCTATTCTAGGATAACATGTGTTTATTCCATAAAAAAATTAGCCAATTCGGATTTCATTTGGGTATCTAAAAGAATTCATGAAATTTGGACACATTTTTTTGGCCAAAAAAAGTTACCCTTTTTATCTCATTTCAGATCTTCACCTCTATGGGTCCGATTTCATCCAAAATATAGCAAGATGTGTCCTAGACATTCAAGATTCAATCCCTAAAATTATTTTTGTAAATAGGAGAAAAATTATTTTTTTATGAATTTTTATGTAAGGTCTTTTTTTTCTACTTATTTTTTTAAAATATTTATAATAAATAGTTTTTATGCAGATGAGTAGTTTTTATCTTTACAGTAGTTTTAAGCATTCATTGAAGTTTTTTTTGGCAAAAGAAAAAAAGAGGTTACTGCAAAAACTGATTTTTCAAGAATTTTTTTTGGCGTCGGGGTCGTTCGCGTCCGAGTATACCCTTAAAGGGGTGTCCGAGGAGCGTACCTATCCAGGGTTAAGGTAAGGAGCACTGCCATAGCTTTTAGAAAGTTTTATGTGAAAGGTCTTGAATAGCTTGGACCAAGTCCCTTGGACTTTTTTCCGATGAGAGTGACCTCCCCATCCCTCCTTCGAGGCGTCTGAGTGCATCGTCACCGACGGGGGAGGTGGCTGAAGAAGAACCGACTTCTTTAGATGTCTGGCTTGGGACCAAGGCCTGAGAAGAGTACTTAGCCGAAGCGGCTGGTCTTCTCAGATCTCTTCGCGCGTTTGATGCATAACTTCTCCAAACTCCGATTGCATCCTTTAGCTGTGCTCTTAGCACTGGGTCTGTCACCGAAGCAAACTGGAGAGAGCCCAGTACCCTCTCATGCTCGCGTCTTGATATCCTTTCGGAATCTAGAAGTCTCTTGACAGAACCCACTATCTCCTTCCTTTTCTTCGCCGGGATGGAGAAACGGTGTGACAAAAGGTCCCAGTGGATTCCCAGCCACTGGAACTTTTGAGATGGAGAAAGTCGAGACTTTTTTCTGTTGATCTTGAAGCCTAGGTACTCTAGGAACTGGATCACTTGACTGGAAGCTTGCAAGCATTCTGTCTTGGATGCTGCCCACACCAACCAGTCGTCCAGGTAGGCTACTACCTGAATTCCCTTTAGGCGTAATGTTTGAGAGCTACGCTCGCAAGCTTCGTAAAACTCCTTGGGGCTATGTTTAGCCCGAATGGCATGGCTACGAAGGCGTATAGTCTTCGTTGTAGCCTGAACCCTAGGTAGGGGGAGAGTCGATGGCTGATTGGAATGTGCCAATAGGCGTCTGACAAGTCTATAGAGACGGAATATGCCCTCTTGGGCAGTAAGGTCCTTATGTGTTGCAGTGTTAGCATTTTGAATTTGCAATTCACTATGAACTTGTTGAGTAGCGACAAGTCCAGAATGACTCTGAGCTTTTCCGAGTCTTTCTTGGGAACACAAAACAGCCTCCCTTAGAAATTGATGGGCTTCACCCTTCGGATCACCTTTTTTCTCCAACAGTTCTTGAACGTACTCCTCCATAACGGGGGTGGAGTGTTGGAAAAACCGAAGGCACGGGGGTGGAGTGCTGTACCAGCTCCAGCCCAGTCCATTCTTGAGTAGGCTGTGGGCCAGGGATCGAAGGTCCACCGATCCCGAAATTTCAGAAGTCTCCCTCCTACCGGTATCATCTCACTTGGACTGCTGTCCTGAGGTGTTGCCTCCCTGACCACGACCACCCCTGAATCCCCTTCCCTTTGAGGGGCGCCTAGACGAGCCTCTGGCTGCTCCTCTAGGCTTTGCTCGAAAGGAAGTAGACTGCCCTTCGAACGCTGGGGTGAATGCCGTGGACTGTGTCGACACGGCCTGGAGTACCCACTGAAAAGTGGTTGGGGTTTGTGCCACGATCTGGGGCACTGGAGGCAATGGCAATTGCAGTTGCTGTTGCTGTCTAACAGGCTTGGCTGGCCGAGACGGTAGCCTAGTCCTCATAGTCTTCCTCTTTGGTTGAGGACCCTCATCCGGGGAAGACTTTCTTTTGATAGCCAGGCCCCACTTCTGGAGAAGGTTTCTATTCTCCAAGGCGGCCTTATCAACAACTTCTTTGACCAAGTCGGTAGGGAAAAGGTCTTTTCCCCAAATGTTGGAGGAGATTAGTTTCCTTGGCTCGTGCCTCACCGTAGCCGAGGTGAACACGAACTCCCTACAAGCTCTCCTTGCCTTGACGAAGCCATAAAGGTCCTTCGTCACTGTGGCCAGATGAGTCTTGGCCACCACCATGAACATTTTATGGACCTTGGGGTCACTTGCCATCGTCTCAAGAGTAGTCTGAAGAGACATTGAGGCAGCCAGTCTGTCTTTTGTCTCGAACTCTCTTCGCAAAAGAAAGTCAGACAGCTTAGGGAGGTCCTCGCCGAACTGACGTCCGGCAATATCAGCCTCCAACTTCCCAACTGAGAACGTAAGATGGACGTCCTTCCAGTCTTTGTAGTCCATAGGCAGGGCCAGCGACAAGGGTTTACACTCCTCCAGGGAGGGGCAAGACTTGCCGGCCTCGAGTGCTTTTAGTACAGCCGCAAACCCTTTCTGTAAAAAGGGAAAGGCTCTAGCAGGCGAGGACACAAGGGAAGGGAGCTTCTTGCTCAATGCAGCTACCTTTGAGTTAAAGAAGCCCCTCTCTTTCATCAAGGATGAAAGTAGAGCTTGAGCCTTAGCGTGGTCCATCACTATGACCTCCTTCGGCTCTGTCTCCTCCTTTGAAGCTGGTTCCTTCATCAGCCGGACATAACAGTCCGGATATGATGCCTTGCTGGGCCAGAATTCCACCTCCTCCAGGGGAACTGAGCCCAGCTTATCCGAGATGACGATCTTTCCAGTCGTCATCGGCATGTGCTCAGCATACCTCCATGGGTTAGCATCTGAGCACAAGGGAAGGTCTTTCACATTGAGCTTTTTCTGGGGCCCATGTGATTCTGCGAGGCACTGCATCCGCAGTTCCATTGCAGCCGCCTTCTCCTGATTCTCCTTCTGCATTTGTTGGATCATTCCAACAATAGAAGAGAGGGCCTGTCCCAGCTCTACTGGGAGACCGGCCGATGTTGAGGGAATAGGCTCCGGAATCTGAACCGGAGTAGCCGACACCTCGTCGACCTCTTCCTCTACAACGTCTGGGGCTTGAACTTCATCCTGGGCTTCTGCCAGGAGGTCTTCCTCCAGACGCTCGTTCACATCAGACATCCTGTCATATAACTGGATGCCTTGCATCGCGACTGCGACTTCAGCATCCACCTGGATCTGAACTTGGGGGATCTCCTCTTGAGGCTGGGGAATCACTGCATCAGCTGATGCCTTAGGGAAAAGATACGCCCTCATCTTCTCACTTGGAAGATAAGGGCCAGAGGTGTTCTTTTGGAAGCCCTTTACCCAGGTACGAAGCTTTCCCCTTGCTATATCCCTTGATTCCGCCGTCCTAGGGGAATCAAAGGCCTCAGTAATCAGGTTAGTGCACACAGTACATACCTGAGGGTCCCAATACCGGAGATCATCCTTGGAGACAGCGCATGCTGCGTGTCTCCTACAAAACTCATGTCCGCAGAGGTTCTTGCTGCGGACGTTGCAGAAAGCACTTCCGCACTTCGGAGGGTCCTTCTATAAAGAGAAGAAATTTCCATGAGTATCAAGTGAACTATGTATCACTGGATATGCATTGTATAGCATAACAATTCAGAAAGGAAAGACACACACTTGTGTTTCCCTCACAACCCAATGCTGCAGCCTTCCAGATAATAAAATCAAATGGTTAATCTCTTCTAGAGTAACCAATGCAAAGTTTCCAGAGGAAACAGGTGGAGCTCACACCTAATCAATGATTTTAAAATCCTGGATAATAGACAGGAAAGAACTCACTTTCCTATCTGTAGGGCAACAGCAAAGGACTGTGCAAGAAAACACAAAAGTGTTAGAACACAGTGCTGTACCAAAACCCATACTATAGTTTTCTTCTTACTGTATATGTTATACTGAAGAATACTAGTACAGTATAGGAGGATACGTGCCGGCCGGCACACACCATAACTAGCTTTAAAGTATACTACTTAACAGCTATAAGGCGGCAGAACTCTGGTTCAAATGCATGTGCCGGCCGGCAGCAACTGCCGGCCGGCAACAGCCAATGTCGGCCGGCAATGGCTGCCGGCTGGCAACTACACAAGGTAGTACCCAGCTGCCGGCCACACTCTTGGTGACCGGCAGACAAGGGCTGACATTAGCCGGCCGGCAAAGGTACAGGACCGATGCCAGCCGGCAGCAAAAGAACCAGAGGACTACACCTGCCCGGCTGCCGGCCTATGAGGCCGGCAGCCGGGTCGGGTACAGCACTAGAAGAAAAATAGAATGGATGCCGGGATAAGAGTGTACACTACCTCCAAGCCCGGCAATCCGAAAGAGTGCATATAAGGAAGGGGAGAATCTAATTCAGGCTTCCTGACCAATGCCGTCTGGCTCTACAGGCAGGCATGGATGAGGGACCAAGGGAGGTCCGGGCAGCACTCAAAATATAAGACCCTTGCCGGCCGACAGCTCTGCCGGCCGGCAAGGGGCTGAGTCAATTCCACATCCTAACCTATACTAGGTCCAGATGTAGAACGACGTACAGTACTGTAATGGCTAGGCCATTACGGAGGTAGAGGGGGAAGGGACAAAGAGGGTCCTACCAACCTTGCTTTAGTGACGGATCACCCGCAGCCAAGAAACTTATCTTAGCCTAAGGGAGATCCAAGGGGGGAGGCCAGCAATACTTGCCAGCTCCCAGAGCACCAAAGCAAGGAAGGTGTTGCCACTCCCAGGGAAAGAAACTTATCCTCCCCCGAGAACAGCAACAAGGACTAGTCTGGTAGATCACAAAAGAAGGAATCATATCCACAGAAACCTTCGGTAGTGACCTAAGGAGGCTAAGCCACCTTTGTCTGTGTCAGGCCAGCGAGGGAGACTCTACCCCAAGCCAGACAAGCACAGACTCAGACTAAAAACTCTGTTGTTCTGTCCCTCTTTGAACCAGACTTACTGGAACAGGAAGGTACAGTAACACCCCAGTATAGTTTCATCGAAAATTAATTCGGAAAAAACCACTTAGGGATAAGCCCAAGGCTTAAACAGAGGGAAAGGGATTGCATACCTTCTCCGAAGAAAAGAAAGCAACCGGGGAGTATGAGAAAGTATACTAAGGCTCCATAAGCAACTTAGCCTAGGCACCAAGAGAATCGATTACCTAAATCACCGAAACTCAGTCGTATACTATCTTGGAAATATTCAACACAATCTTAAATGTATAAAACATAGCCTAAAGCTTCAAAAAATTTTTTTACACTCGGAAAAACCAAAATCATGCATGAAGTACTAGGACCAAACGACTAGGCTACATGGCCTAGCGTAGGCCAGAATGGCGAATACTTCGCCAAAATAATACTAAGCACGAAAGGAAATCCTATGTAATGCTAAATAGCTAAAATTTATTAAAGCAAAACAACCGGGAATGTCGCTCTGACTAACTAAACTTATACCTAGCGAGCGACAGCGTCCATGACGCCTCCGGTAGGCTACGGCTCTTGTAACAAAGATTAATCCTATTAATCACTCAAAAATTTACCAAGAGCCTACATTTATACATAAAAGACATGGTACTCAACTTATCAGAGGCCGACGAAGACGGAGAAGCCATGAAAAGTAGAATAAATCCAAGATTTGCGAGAAACACAGGAAAAAACACCGAGTTGTTAAGCTACGCAAAAAGGAATACAGATGGCGCCAGGCACGCATACGAATCGGATGTTAGGGAGCCTTGGGAGCGGCTCCCCCTTTTTCTTTCCCGAATTCGTTTCTTGCCAATCGCCTCCTACGAGACGAAATCTCTGTCCAGGATGCAGATTGCCATGTGGCGTGTCAAGAATACGTCCTCTGATATGTCGCGATATCCCTTTCAGGAGGGATATTCGCTCCAGGAGTTAGAATTCTGGTACCTTAAGGTAAATTCTCTGGGAATATCTCCGTAGTTGTAATATACCCTAGGAAGCTACCCTATAGGAACTTCCATCAGGACGACATGGCTTGAGCCCAAATATATATATATATATATATATATATATATATATATATATATATATATATATATATATATATATATATATATACACACACACCTTTCTGAGTTGGGGATACCTTAATGCAGTGAAGGAGTTTGTGTACTGTCACGGTCAGCAAAGCTTAAATAGTCGGGA
>NC_090753.1:58997519-59005019 GCF_036898095.1 Palaemon carinicauda
TAAAACGGATCTGTCCTCAGAATAGAAAAAGGAGGTAAATGGATCTGCCCTCAGAAGAGAAAATGGAACTAAAACGGATCTGTCCTCAGTATAGATAATTGAGCTAAAATATATCCCTCCTTAGAATAGAAAAACGAAATAAAATAGATCTGTTCTCAGAATAGAAAAACCAAATAAAATGGATCTGTCCTCAGAGTAGAAAATGGAGCTAAAATGGATCTGTCCTCAGAATAACAAATTGAGCTAAAATGGATCTGTCCTCAGAAAAGAAAATTGAGCTAAGATGAATCTGTCCTCAGAATAGAAATTGAGCAAAAATGGATCTGTCCCCAGAATAGAAAATTGAGCTTAAATGGATCTGTTCTCAGAATAGAAGATGGAGCTAAAATGGATCTGTCCTCAGAATAGAAAATGGAGGTAAAATGACTCTGTACTCAGAATAGAAAATTGAGCTAAGGTGGATCTGTCCTCAGAATAGAAAATGGAGCTAAAATAAATCCGTCTGTAGAAAAAGAAAAACGAGCTCAAATAGATATGTAATCAGAATAGAAAATTGAGCTAAAATGGATCCGTCCTCAGAATAGAAAATGGAACTAAAATGGATCTGTCCTCATAATAGAGAATTGAGCTAAGATGGATCTATCCTCAGAATAGAAAATGGAGCTAAAATGGATCTGTCCTCAGAATGGCAAATGGAGCTAAAGTGGATCTGACCTCAGAATAGAAAATTGAGCCAAGATGGATCTGTCTCCACAATAGCAAATTGAGCTAAAATGGATCTGTCCACAGAAAAGAAAATTGAGCTAAGATGGATCTGTCCTCATAATAGAGAATTGAGCTAAGATGGATCTGTCCTCAGAACAGAAAATTGAGCTGAAATGGATCCGTCCTCAGAATAAATAATTGAGCTAAGATGGATCTGTCCTCATAATAGAAAATTGAGCTAAGATGGATCTGTCCTAAGAATAGAAAATTGAGCTAAGATGGATCTATCCTCAAAATAGAAAATGGAGCTAAAATAAATCCGTCCGTAGAAAAGAAAAACGAGCTAAAATAGATCTGTCATCGGTATAGAAAAAAATTGAGCTAAAATGGATCTATCCGCAAAATAGTAAATTGAGATAAAATATCACCTGTCTTTAATTAATAATATATAAATATATCATCACAACTATACTAGCAGGCACAAGAAACCCCTCGCACCCTTTCGAAAACTTCTATCTCTAGGGAGACATTTTCTCTGCGAGAGATTAATTTCTGCCAATAGTGTCAGCCAGTTTGGATGTTTCCGTAAGGTCAGGAGTTACATGTAATATAAAAAAAAAACTTTTTAATTTCAAAGATACGTGGAAAACTGAGAATTTTAATCTCAGGGGTTGATGTTATATCTCAAGAGAAATTAATTTCTCTAATCAGAGACAGTCAGGGATATTGCAAGACTACGGAGAACTGACTATTATTATTATTATTATTATTATTATTATTATTATTATTATTATTATTGTTGTTGTTGTTGTTGTTGTTGTTGTTGTTAATAATCATAATAATAATCATCATCATCATCATCATTATTATTATTATCATTATTATTATTATTTTTATTATTATTATTATTATTAATGTTGTTGTTGCTATTAATAATAATAATAATAATAATAATAATAATAATAAATAAATAATTACTATTATTATTATTATTATTAATATTCTTATTATTAATATTATTATTATTATTATTGTTGTTGTTGTTGTTGTTGTTGTTGTTGTTGTTGTTGTTGTTGTTGTTATTATTATGACTAAAAATTGTTTCACGAAATTAAAAAGTGAAGTATATCATCAACAGAGGATTTTATATAAGTCATATTTCACTGTAGCAGATAGGTTAAAAGCAGTATGACTTTAATCCTGGCCTACAGACGAATAGACACACTCAGCCTGGAACAGGATAAACGCAATTCAAAAACAATTGTCATAATATAATTACTTAATCGATATGGATATTCATTACCGAAATTACCATTTTGTCCGATTGCGTGCGAAAGTTAATTTTCATTTTGGATGTTATTAACACTGACGGTAAAAACTACAGCTACAATGGAATAGTTTCGTTTTATGAATTTATGTATCTAATTTATAGATTACAGCAGTAATATGAAAGAGAGTAAAGGCAACTCAGACTTAGATATGCGAGATTGAACACATTGTGGACGATAGCAAGTGGCCTAAGAACTTAATCTGATTGGTTTCATTTTCCTTTTTTTTCTGTATGCCATATACGAGTGCAATGGTTTATAATACTCAGCTTTTATAACTACGGTTGTTACCTGTTTAATAATAATAATAATAATAATAATAATAATAATAATAATAATAATAATAATAATAATAATAATAAATTATAATAAATAATAAATAATAACAAATAATAATAATAATAATAATAATAAATAATAATCATAATAATAATAATAATAATAATAATAATAATAATAATAATAATAATAATAATAATAATAATTGAAATAAAATAATAAAATAATAAATAATAAAATAAAATAATAAAATAATAAAAATAATAAAATAATAAAAATAGAAATAAAAAAGTAATAATAATAATAATAATAATAATAATAATAATAATAATAATAATAATAATAATAATAATAATAATAATAATAAGAAGAAGAAGAAGAAGAAGAAAAAGAAGAAGATGAAGAAGAAGAAGAAGACGAAAAAGAAGAAGAATAACACATTGCTTTTTTCTAGATATTATTCTTGGGTTAATACACTCGTAGACTGGTATTGTTTCACACATTTATATGTATTACAAGAGAGAGAGAGAGAGAGAGAGAGAGAGAGAGAGAGAGAGAGAGAGAGAGAGAGAGAGAGAGAGAGAGAGAGAGAGAGAGAAATTAAATTAAAAAATACTTATCGATTTATAGCTTCAAAAAAGTTAAGTTAAATTTTTACCTTTCTTCGAAATTATTGTAATTCAAGATTTATAATTTATACAATTAGTAAATTGAATGAAAGTTCAAAAAAATTCAGTTAATCTTAATTTAAAAAGACCTTCTACAAGATTAATTGAAGAATAGAAAAGTGAATTGTTATAATATAATTCTTCAGATAATCAATATCCTTCCTTTCCTACCACACCTCAGCTACGACCAAAGGACGGGCGTCAGCGGCACATCGTGGGCCGACAAAGGTGTTTTCGGCGGGCGGGCCCACTACCTGGCCCACCTGAGTCCCCCCGTCATGCTAATCATGAGGGCCAGTATCAAGGACGAGAGACTGTACCGGTGTAGGATCGATTTCCACAATTCGAACTCCAGGGAGACCTGGGTTCGACTTCGGGTTATAGATAGGTTGGGATATGCCCTCTTTCGTCTAGGTCAGGCAGGGGTTTTATGGGGGGGTCAAACTAATAGGTCATGTTGAGGTTGGGGTGGTAGGTAACTTTAGCCAAAAAGGTTCAATATGTATATATATATATATATATATATATATATATATATATATATATATATATATATATATATATATATATATATATATATATATACATATACATATACATACATTAAAAAAATTATATATATGTATATATATATATATATATATATATATATATATATATATATATATATATATATATATATATATATATATATATATATATATATATATATATATATATATATATATAAAACATACACAAACGCACACGTAGATGTGAACTTATATGAATATGTTATTTATATATGTGTGTGATATATATATATATATATATATATATATATATATATATATATATATATATATATATATATATATATTCATTCGTATGTGTAAGTGTTCTTACAAGCGCATGCGCCCAAGCTTCAGCTTTCAATTACAAACTTCAAACAACTTGTATTCCTGTATTTTTCTCTCCCCAGTTCCACCTGAACGAGTCCAGATCACGTCCCAGTTCTCCCCGGTCAGATTAGGTCAACGAGACGACGTCGTCTGCACTGCAATAGGAGGTGAGGGATCTCCTGTTCTCCTCACATGCTTTAACTCAGGATTCCTTATTGCCTTGATGAATTGTTTTAGGAAGGATTTATCTTAATATTTGAATATTCTAGATAATTTGGGTTTTAGTTTTACTAAAATAAAACAATACTACAAAAATGATATCAAATTAGATATATATAATATAAAATAGGTTTGTCCATCCTTTGATGCTTTAGTGAATTATTTATGAAAGGATTATTTACTTTATATAATTTTCATCTGCCTTCTTCACTGAAAGGTAGGATTCTCCATTAAATCCCATGCACCATCATAACAGGCTGACATAAGTCCTTTTATAGTTTATATATTATTATTATTATTATTATTATTATTATTACTTGCTAGGCTACAACCCTAGTTGAAAAAGCAGGATGGTATAAGCCCAAAACTCGAACAGGAAAAATAGCCCAGTGAGGTAAGAAAACAAGGAAAAATAAAATATTCTAAGAGGGTAACGACATTAAAATTAATATTTCCTATATAAACTATAAAAACTTTAACAATATAAGAGAAAGAGAAATAAGATAGAATAGTGTGCCCGAGTGTAACCTCAAGCAAGAGAACTCTAACTCCAATGTTGTTAATGTTTTTAAAGCATTTTATTTTAATTAGCCATTACTTTTTATATCGTTTATTTATTTCCTCATTTCCTTTCATCACTGGGCTATTTTTCCCTGTTGAAGCCCTTGAGCTTACAACATCTTCCTTTTCCAAATAGGGTTGTAGCTTAGCTAATAACAACAACAACAACAATAATAATAATAATAATAATAATAATAATAATAATAATAATATAGCTAATTAAGAAAAAAAGTTAATACATATTTTGATTAATTCATTTTGGATAATCTTGATCCGTCTCTTTATGCTCCTTCAATTTCTTTCATATGATCCTTAAATTTCTTCAGCGAATCAAAATCCTTTTGATAAACTTTATGAATAAATCTTATTTAACGACCTTCGGCATAATCATTTTGACCTAATCTACAATTTTATTTTCATTATTCGAATCCACTGAAAAGCTCATAATAATTTTGATTTATTTCTTCTTTTTAAATTATATTTTGTCATCGTGAAATTTTATTTCAATATAACATTTACATAATTTATATGAAACGGATGTTATTTCTGACATTTTAATCGATATTTTGTGTTTATAGATGATGTTCTGCGTTCGTAAAAGTGTTTCCTGTAGATGTAAATTTATATGGAATATTTTTTTTATATATACGAGCACATGAATAAACAGACAAACACAGACATTATGTATGTATATATACATACATTATATATATATATATATATATATATATATATATATATATATATATATATATATATATTATATTTAATATATATGCATGCACACACATATATACAGTATATATATATATATATATATATATATATATATATATATATATATATATATATATATATATATTATATTTAATATATATGCATGCACGCACATATATACAGTATATATATATATATATATATATATATATATATATATATATATATATATATATATATATATATATATATATATATATACTGTAAATATACATAAATATTTATAAACATATGTTTATGTGTACAAATATATGTATGTATGTATGTATGTGTATATATATATATATATATATATATATATATATATATATATATATATATATATATATATATATATGTACATATATACATATATATATATATATATATATATATATATATATATATATATATATATATATATATATATATATATGTATATATATATAACTCATGAGTGTAGGTATATTTCATTGAAGATTATCTTACCCTCAAGTAAATTTAAAAACAATAACATATAAATCTAATTAACCAACAGCAAAGAACAAAAAATTAAAAAAAATAAAACGATACGTAAATAAAAAAAGGTCTGTAACATAAACAACAGCATTAGTTTTTTTAGACAAAAGATTCTACTCAATGACGTATATTGTTTTCTTTTTTTTCCTTCTTAGAAACAGAATTTCCTAAATAGAAAGAAAATCCAGATAATCTTATTATCTTTACGACCCATGAGTGTGTGTGTGTGTTTTTGCCTTTTCTGCCCATGGAGGAGTTACCCTCGCCGTGTAGTATGCTTTTATTATTAGTAAATGGATCGGCCATACACACATACACATATCTAAGTGTATACATCTACATACAGAAGAGCACATAGAAGCACTTACAAACTTGCGTAAATATCCATACAAAAAGAGGCACATACACAAACGCAAGAAATACACATGCGTAAACATCCACACAGAGAAGGGCCTAAACATCAGCACATACAAATGCTCAAACAACTACATACAGAACTGCACATACATAAAATCATGCACACAAGTCCAATGCATACATCCAAAGGTCATATTACATTAAACAGGTATTTTGCAAACATACATACTGTATACACATACAAACATGATTTTTTTTGACATTCCTAAGAAAAAAAAAATCTTAAAAAACTGATAACATCTAAAAAAAGGGTATTAGAATGTGAAATTCTGTTATCAATAATAATAAGACTACCGCTATTAGACACAATGTAAAAATCAACCTTTTTCTATATCTATAAAAAAGCAGTCATAAGATTTGAACATGCTCCGTACCCAACCCTGAACTACACATGCTCTGTACCCAAACCTGAATAAATGCATGCCCCGTACCCAACCCCCAACAAGCACATGATCCATGCCCAACAAAAACAAGCACTTGTTCTGTACCCAACCCGAATAAGCACTTATTCTGTACCCAACCCGAATAAGCACTTATTCTGTACCCAACCCGAATAAGCACTTATTCTGTATCCAACCCTGAACAAGCACATGCTCCATACCCCAACCTGAACAAACACATGATCCATATCTATCCTCGAACAAGCATATGCTCCATACCCAACACCCAACAAGCACGTGCTCCATGCCTAACCCGAACAAGCTCTTGTTCTGTACCCAACCCTGAACAAGCACATACTCCATACCAAACCTGAACCTGAACAAACACATGATCCATACCCATCCTCAAACAGGTATATGTTCCGCACCCAACCCTGAACAACACATGCTCCGTACCAGACCTGAACAAACACATGGTCCATACCCATCCTCGAACAAGCATATGCTCCATAGCCAACCCTCAACAAGCAAATGATCCATGCCCAACACTAACAAGCACTTGTTCTGTACCCAACCCTGAACAAGCACATGCTACATACCCAAAACCTGAACAAACACACGATCCATACCCATCCTCGAACAAGCATATGCTTCGCACCCAGACCTGAACAAGCACATGCTCCATACCCATCCTCGAACAAGCATATGCTCCGCACCCAACCCTGAACGAGCACTTGCTCCGTAATCAACCCTGAAGAAGCATATACTCCATACCCTAAACATGAAC
>NC_090753.1:59012519-59015019 GCF_036898095.1 Palaemon carinicauda
CTCTGAAATTCTGTCCATTCCCTTTATCATAATAATAATAGTAATATATTGATATTTTCGACAATTTCTAAGACGTCGTAAATTGCATAAACTTTTTTTTTTTCTTAAATATCCATAGATTTTTGACGACCTTAAATCTCCGCCAAGGTGTGGAAATCTAATCCGCACTTGAAGGTTGGAAGACGCAAATAGAATCTTAACAAAATCTGAAGAAACTGTATATGCAACTTCTTCTAACATACAAACGCTGTCATGAACAAACAGCTACACAAGCATAAACAGAGAAAAGAAAATAAGCTAAAAAAAAGGCCTTGATAATATGTTTATATCTAAAATTTAAGCGGTTAAAAATAGAATCATTAGAGCCCCTAATAGGCTAAGCTATTTGGAGTGACTTTTAATTGTCTCTAATTTCGATGCTCTAAAATGTTCCCTGTAATATTAAGTGTACGAAATAGAAAAATTTGTTGGCGACAACGAAAAGTAGATTTGACGAGTCGATTTTGAGAGTAGATTTGACGAGTGGATTTGGAAAGTAGATTTGACGAGAAGGACAGGTGTATAATTGGGATATCGAAAACAGGAATGGGAATGGGAATACTCTTCTAATCAAAACATCTGATTGTGTTCATTAAACTGATAAACTTGGAGGATCAAAGTGCATTACTTCCAATTGATTATCTCGAAAGGAGAATGAATCGGCCTCAATTAGCTGTTAGTGTTCTTAATTGCAAATTGCACAAAGGTATTTAGATTCCTGATAGCAACTTGCACACAGGTATTATTAGATGAAAAAAGGACACGGGGCTCATATCATTAACTCAGTTCTTCTAAAAGATAATTTCGCATGATATTCTTTCTACTTAAATAAAAGTAATTTAAAACTAGGTTCTTTTCAAAGATAATTGCTTGGCGTTTTAATTCGGCTCGATATTATTCTTTCTTAATAAAAGGGTAACAACCAAGATAGCTAGTGTACGCATCCCGTCATAAAAGACGGCTAAATATTTAGATAGCTATGCACACAGACGCCCAAGTAGAGATTCAATTCTTCCCACCCCTCCCGCTTTCCTAACTACAACACGGCAGTTTCGGAAATTTATGGGAGATTGTAATTTTCGACTGTACTTCGGGCCACCCTCCTCTCACCAGGGTATGCCTAATCCCTCTCCCCCCTTACCCGAGAAACTGGATGACACCGAATAGTGATAAGTTTGTTAATGACACTAAGCGTAACAGGAAATAAATATCATATATATACTATATATATACAATATATGTATGTATGTATGTATGTATGTAAGTATGTATGCACACACACATATATATATATATATATATATGTACATATATATATGTATATACACACACATATATATATATATATATATGTGTGTGTGTGTGTGTGTGTGTGAGTGTGTGTGTGTGTATGTATACCCAGATGGTTGCTCTTTATTATATAGTGGAGATAAGATCAACACATTCTCAGCATCTTCCTACGATGACGTCATCAAAACACATCTCATGAAGAACCAAATTCAGACAACTTTGAAATGACTTTAAAACTGATTAATCACACCCACAAAGGATTGACACCAACGAGGACTTTGGCGAATGTGAAATGAAAACGAATCCTGAAATGGAAGAAAAACGAGACAAAGAAAGAAAGGACTTTTTGTCGAAGTCCGAAGTCCAATATCGAAGTCCTTGGAAGTATCTTCAGTAAATCCCATTTCAGATCTTAGACTCAAATTCCAGATTTCATTTTTCCACGAAGAATCATTTTCTCAGAAATGACATTTCTTCGTTTATTATTTTCGAATAATGATAAGGAAAAAGTAATAAAAAATCCTTGAAAGGTTTTATTCTTAATAAACATGGCTTCATATAAAAGCTTTAATTAAAATATTCCTAATCTCTTTTAAGTAGTAATAAATGGTTTTCACACTCTCTCTCTCTCTCTCTCTCTCTCTCTCTCTCTCTCTCTCTCTCCTCTTAGATTTGGATTGTATTGGAGGCCTATATTTCTCCCGTTTGTCCCACCACAGGGGCATGGGAGGCCATTCAGCATTAGAAGGCTAAAAAGTGGATGCAGATATCCAACTTAGATCCTCATGTGATGCCTACAATTAACAACGCGAGGAGCACTGATGGCAAGTGCTCTCGACGGAACTTTCCATTTTGATCCAATAAAATCTCAGAGAAAAATTCCTTTCGAAAGCTCGTGGTGATGATGGCAAGTCCAGTTGGCTTCATTAATTCCGGTGCATTCACGGGAAGCCAAGGATACGATTGACAGCTGTACAATTTACCAAGAGAGAGACTTGGCAACGCTGCAGGCTGAAAACAAATTGACTAAACTTTTATTAATTTCATAAAGTGCTGTTGGGAAAATAACAATATTCTCTTATTCAGCACTTCGTGAAATTAATATATATACATATATATATATATATATATATACATAAACATATATATATATATATATATACTCTATATT
>NC_090753.1:59020019-59035019 GCF_036898095.1 Palaemon carinicauda
ATAATGCATAACAGAATAGTGAAGATGAATCCCTTCATTTGGTTGAACGTCGCTTTTTTTTTTCTTTTTTTTCAGGAACGTTTTTGAATTAATTATTCAGTCTCGTCACGACGTTTTTGACTGGAATCTCAACGTTTTACAATGTACGTTGACTGGAGACATTGGCATCAGCTGGTTCAAACTCTCGTCTCAATTTTTTTCCAATATATTGTTAAATGTTTTGAAATCATCTATTTATCCGAAATATGGTAATATTTAATTTTTATATATAAGATATTTATATGTGTATGTATATATATATATATATATATATATACATATACATATATACACACACACATATATATATATGCATATATATACTAATATAAATATATATATCTATATATATATATATATATGTATTAATATACATATGCATATATATTACTATATATATTTATACGTGTATATATATATATATATATATATATATTAATATACATATATATCATATATATACATAATATATATAAACATAAATATGTATATTTACATAGGCCTATATATATAAATATAAATATATATATGCATATATATATATGTATGTATATATATACATATATATATATAAATATGTGTGTGTAAATATATATATATATATATATATATATATAACAATATAAAAGTGGAAATGTTTCTAGATTAAGTAGAGTAATAAACTTTAAATAACTTTAAAATGTTATTAGTAACAAGAATGCGTTTCTAAACCACCCTTAGCAATGGCACCCCCATTGAGAGCTTAATGAATTCCTAAAATAATGAAACAATTTCATTTCCAATAAGAGCGAATTGTCCTTGTTGTGTCCCACAAACTCCCAATTGCAAAAGACGCTTTCATTGAAACACTAAAAATGTGTCAAGAGAAAAGAAGGAATCAGACACGAAGCTTCAGTCGGTGTTTCAGTGAAATTTTATAAAACCTGTTTCAGATTACAAAAATTGTTTTTAATGAAAGTAAAAATACGAAATATGAATGAAGGTATTCAAGGTTTTTTTTATATATATAGAACAAGGCATTAGAATATTTTCCTTGTGTGAGTGTGTATGTATATACATATATATATATATATATATATACATATATATATAAATATATATATATATATAAATATATATATATATATATATATATATATAAACATATACACTGTATATGTATGAAGTTTTGAGGCAAAAGGGGAATGAACTAAATGCATCTCGCATCTTTGTGGATTATATCATCAGCCCCACATGAATTTCTATTTCCCAATAAACAGGGACACCAATTTACATAGGCCTATGGGTGCGCCAAAAATTGGTAGGCCGGGCCAGGAGCGACCAGCCAGCCTGGCAAACTATTCGAACGGCTTACCTCTTAAAGAGCAGCAAAGAGAAACTATTAAGCAAGAATGACTAAAAAGTTAACGTTCAATTTTTCAACTTTTAAAAAGAAAACATCGTATATTAATAGTATTGTGATACTACAAATAAATCTCTTCAGTGTAGTGACTAGCATAAGGACTTATGATTAAAAAGACTGTTCTTATGCAAGGCAAAATAAGAACATCATTAAAGGTTATTAACTATTGATTAATTTGGATGATTATTCATTGCTAGTAATTACTAGCAACTATTATTCATCACTGTTAATTAATAGTGATTGTTAGTAATAAATATTCATTTTTCACATTGACCGAAAAATCTCATAATAATTTTGTAGACAAATTGGATTTTGTCTACTGAATTCATCTTAAGACGTAATAAAATTATCTATAAATTGGGATGATTATAAAATTAATGTTTCCGATAATGAAAGCTTATTAACACTATACAAGTAGATATGAACAGACATGCTTATCAATATTAATAAAAAATCATCAATGGCACCCAATGATTATTAATGTGATCGTTATTGGTGATTATTACTTTCAAATTACTGCGAATAACGTTCTTAACGCCACACCCCCGATAACGACCCCATAAAATTAAACCAAGTAGAAATGTAGATGAAACGAGACAGGCTGTAACGTATAGGCTTAGTCAAGAACATCATGGAATACAGGGTCAAGAAATAGCAGCAAAGTCAAATACCACAGGTTCGTTCGTTCGTTTGTTTTAGATAGCCCTACCTTACGTGAAAAACAACTAAAACATTGTACCCTATTCTATCTAATCATCGACCAATAATCATCGTAACTATCTAACCTAGGAAGGAAAGTTTAGTACTCACCAATCAGCCTACGAAAGTCCAGCTGTGGTATCAATACATCTGCGGAGTCTCTTCTTCTCCCTCAAATACAATGCTGTCTCTTTATTGGGTTCCCCAAATGCTCTTGTTCCATGGGAGATAGTATGATATAAATCCCAAAGTCATATCATCGACTTTTGTACAAATTTCTCTGGCCACTGAAGGGGACAACGGAGGTTAATCCAAGAACATACGTACTGACTTTATGAGCTCTTATAATAAATGCAGGCGTTGATTAACGAAAGTTTTGTTTAAAAATAAGCATTCTTGACTGATAAACATTCATATTTCCTTCACTTTCTTCGCACTTTAATGTATTTCTTAACTCTTTCATTTGGTTACGATTCTTTCATGACAACTCTTGGTTCTTCATGTTTTTTCTTTTCTCTTTCTCAGACTTTTGACTCTCTGCGCACAGTAATCCGTTGACAATTGCTCCCTGTAAAGGTTGGATTTTTGAGGTGTCTCTTCCGTTTTCCAGTTTATGCCTAGCCCCGAATCATCAAATCTTGCTATAGGTTTAAGAATATGTTAATCTAATCGCTGTAACCATCCTCAATGTCAATGCAATACTAAAGAGGTATTATCATAAACGTCACTTCCTGCATCGTAGTCTACATTCCTAACATGGACTACCTTTATCGAGCACTAACCTTTACCTTGGAAGGAATAGCGTTGTTCCTCTTGATTCAGGGCTTCTGTGTAGACTTAAAGACTTATTGCATAACCATAACAAAACGAAACAACCAGCCACACCACACAAAACTACAAAAAACTTCGAGGAGCACTTGACGAAAAGTTTGTTTACACCGACCAATGTTACTGGAAGGCTGTGACGTCATAATCTCTGCGGCCTCTGATTGGCTACTCGTCTCGCTACCCGCACTGAGCTGGTGAATCAAACTAGATCACGGTATTGGGTTATAAATATTATTCTCAGATGTTATTCTGTGGATTCTAGCCAATATATAATGAACTCATAACGCTTTATACAAAATTGCATTATTTCTTGAAAGTATTTTCAAAAGCATGGTTTTTCACGAGTAGAGTAAACTCTTATAAATGCTTTAGAATGCGGAATACAAGCATTTCGTGTTTACTGAAATACTAGAATTGCCACTCAATTTCCAACTGAATTATGAAGTCATTTCTTATCGGAGTGCAAATAAATGCTAGTTATAAAGAATAGTCCTCTCTCTTTCTCTCTCTCTCTCAAATATTTAATTCCCAAACAGGACGTTGAAAGCTATGATATGGCCAATTCATTTGATGTAATCGGATGTTATTCCGGGGTTAGTAATTGATACAATGAGACAGTGAGAAACAATATAGCCTATATGTATGTATATATATATATATATATATACACATACACACACACACACACACATATATATATATATATATATACACACACACAGTATATATATATATATATACATATATATATATATAAATACACACATATATATATATATATATATACATATATATATATATATATGTGTGTGTGTGTGTGTGTATACTGTATATATGTATATATATACATATATACATATATATATATATATATATATATACCTAAATATATATACAGTATATAAATGTGAAATGACATGTCTGAGGCCTTTGTCTTGCAGTGAAGTAGAAACGGCGCTATTGTTGTGTGTATATTATATATATATATATATATATATATAAACATGCATATATGTGTTTCTGCGTTTCTGTGCACGCGCGTGTAGACCAGAAAACTAGAGATTTTGGCGAGGCAATCTCTCTCTCTCTCTCTCTCTCTCTCTCTCTCTCTCTCTCTCTGTTTGAGAAATGATAATAATTATTATAATAATAATAAGGATGATGATGATAATAATAATAATAATAATAATCATTATTATTATTACTATAATCATAATGATAATAATAATAATAATAATAATAATAATAATAATAATAATTTATAATAACAATAACAATAATAATGATAATAATTATTATTAAAATAATGATCACAATAATAGTAATAATAGTTATAATAATAATAATAATAGTAAAATTGTAATAACAAGAATAAAAATACTACTAATAATTGATAGTAATAATAATGATAATTCTAATAATGATAATTCTAATGATAATAATAACACTAATAATATTTTCATTATTGTTATTAAAAGCCAAGCTACAACCCTAGTTGGAGAAGTAAGATGCTATAAGCCCAAGGGCTTCAACAAAGAAAAATACCCAAGAGAGGAAAGGATATAAGGAAATCGATATGCTACAAGAGCAGTAATGAATAAAAATAAAATATTTTAAGAACGGTAACCACATTAAATTAGATTATAGACTATAATAACTTAAAACTAACAAGAGGAAGAGAAATAAGATAGAATAGCGTGCCCCAGTGTACCCTGAAGCAAGAGAACACTAATCCAAGATAGTGGAAGGCCATGGCACAGAGGTTATGGCCCTACCTAAGACTAGAGACCAATGGTATGATTTTGGAGTGTCCTCATAGAAGAGCTGCTTACCATAGGTAAAAGGGTCTCCTCTACCCTTACCAAGAGCAAAGTACCCACTGAACAGTGACATTGTGGTAGTTAACCCCTTGTGCAAAGAAGAATTGCTTGGTAACCTCAGTGCTGTCAGGTGTATGAGGACAGAGGAGAATAAGTAAAGAATAGGCTAGACTATTCGCTGCGTGTAAGCAAAGGGAAATGAACCGTAACCAGAGAGAAGCATCCAATGTAGTACTGTCTGGCCAGTCAAAAGACCCCTTAACTGTCTAGCGGTAGTATTTCAACGGGTGGCTGGTGCCCTGAACAACCTACTACCAGCCACCCGTTGAGATACTACCGCTAGAGAGTTATGGGGTCTTATGACTGGCCAGACAGTACTACATTGGATCCTTCTCTCTGGTTATGGTTCATTTTCCCTTTGCCTACACACACACTGAATAGTCTGGCCTATTCTTTACATATTCTCCTCTGTCCTCATACACCTGATAACACTAAGATTACCAAACAATTCTTCTTAGTGCACTGTAGTTGTTTAGTGGCCTCTTTCCTCTTTGTTAGGGTAGAAGAGACTCTTTAGCTATGGTAAGCAGCTCTTCTAGGAGAAGGAGACTCCAAATTCAAACCATTGTTCTCAAGTCTTGGGTAGTGACACAACCTCTGTACCATGGTCTTCCACTGTCTTGGATTAGAGTTCTCTTGCTTGAGGGTACACTCGAGCACACTCCCATCTTATTCTCTTCCTCTTGTTTTGTTAAAGTTTTTATAGTTTATATAGGAGATATCTATTGTTGTTACTCTTAAAATATTTTATTTTTCCTTTTTCCTTTCCTTACTGAGCTATTTTCCCTGTTGGAGCCCCTGGGCTAATAGCATCCTGGCTTTTCCAACTAGGGTTGTAGCTTAGCAAGTAATAATAATAATAATAATAATAATAATAATAATAATAATAATAATAATAATATGGCTAGGCTTTAAGAGCGGGAAGGTAATAGGTTGCACAAGGATTGAAAGGTGATGAAAAAAAGAATGCTTAATCTAGGAAGCGATTGTCAAACAATCATAATTACAAGCCAAACTATAACCCTAGTTGGAAAAGCACGATGCTATAAGCCCGAGGGCTTCGACAGGAATAAAAAAATAGCCCAGTGACGAAAGGAAGCAAGGAAATAAACTAAAAAAAATGCAGGCTTAATCGAGGAAGCGATTGTTAAACAATCATAATTACAAGCCAAACTATATCCCTAGTTGGAAAAGCACGATGCTATAAGCCCAAGGGCTTCAACAGGAAAGAAAATAGCCCAGTGAGGAGAGGAAACAAGGAAATAAACTAAAAAAAAAAAAATGCAGGCTTAATCGAGGAAGCGATTGTTAAACAATGCAGTTGAGGTTTAATTTGGTACATTTCACCATATTCACAACTTGAATCGAAATAAATTTTGGGTCAAGACCAAATGGATGGTCCAGAGGCGGTATCAAATTTAGATTCACAAAAGTTAGAATGAAAACTTTCTCAATTTCCCAGGTCAAGGCAGTTTAAAAGCAATCGATTTATTTCAATTCAACAGTAGCTTTTACTATTTCCAATACAAAATTGCTTTTTAATTTCTACAAATGCAATTACTTTAAATTGTTTAATGTACAAATTTATTTCAATTTAACGAACGGAAAAGTTTCTATTGAAAAAAAAAAAACATATCTTGAAGAAAATGAGCCAATTATATTGTAATTTTTCTAATAAAACAATTTTATTATTACAACAGAGGCAATTAATCTGAAATATGTATACACAAATTCAATCGGATTTAACGAATGTAAATTTTGTTGGTAAAACAAATCTTGAAGAACATTTCCAAATTACATATTTCAGAAAGAACATTTCAGAATTATATATTTCAGAAAGAACATTTCAAAATAATAAATTACATAAAGAATATTATAAAATTAAATAGTAGAGAAAGAAAATGTCAAAATTACATATTACATAAAGAACATTTCAAAATTACATAGCAAATAATGTTGAAACGTGATGCCATCCCTAGGGCCAGGGGAATGGCAGTGTATATTAGGACCGAGTACCCTGCTTCTAGTAAGTCCTGCTATCAATGTGGATGTCATGAGATTCAGGTAATAAAAGTTTGTGGCAGGCATAACAACTTTTATTTGCGTTCGATCTACCGGAATCCAGACATGGATGATTCTATCTTCGATTGTCTTCTTACCATTATGGCTAAGATACAAGAAGATGATAGAAAGGCTTCTTTTGTCTTTGTTGGTGATTTTAATGCTCACCATAGGGAGTGGTTAAGTTCTATCTCTCCTACCGATCGCCATGGCTTAAGAGCTTTAGACTTTGCTTCTGAATCAGGCTGTGAGCAAATCATAAATGAAGCTACGCACAGGTCTGGTAATTGTTTGGACCTCGTATACACTGAGTCCCCTGGCGTTATAACTAGTAAGGTTGGTTCTCCAGTCGGGACATCTGATCATGCCTTGATTTCATTAGTAGTGAAGACTGATCAGCCTGTCCCTGATATATCATACTCTTGTAAAATTTATATGAAATCCCAAGCAGACTGGAATGGGATTTTGCATGATCTTTTGTGCTTGAGTTGGTCACAATTATATAGTAGTGTAGACCCTTTTGTCCCTTTGAATGAAATTCTAGTCAACATAATTGATAAGCATATCCCTTCTCGTGTGCTAAGGTACCGAGTGAAGTACAAACCGTGGTTCAATGATGACTGTAGACGTGCTTATTTGGAGAAGCAGGAGGCCTATCTTCTTTGGAAGGGTAACAAATCAGATTTGACCTGGAACAACTATGCTCAGCTTCGAGCTTTTGCTCAGAGAGTTTATGCCTCAACTGAAAAGGAGTACAGTTTAACCATAAAAGAAACCCTTTCTGGTACAACTCAGGAACATAAATGGTGGTCTACCCTTAAATCTGCACTCTTTGGTGTAAATGCAACAGTTCACCCTTTACTTAAACCAGATGGCTTAGTCACGCACTGTTCAAAGGAAAAGGCAACCCTTTTGGCTGATGTTTTTGACAGTAAACAGAGTAATGAAAAACTTGAACTTCCTCATTCCTATTTTCCTGAGGCTAAACTAACTAGTTTAGCTTTTTGATCTCGTGAGATTAAAGCTCTGTTGATGGACCTTGATGCTTATGGGTACACTCAGGCACACTGTTCTATCTTATATCTTATTTCTCTATCTCTTGTTTTGTTAAAGGTTTTTTAGTTTATAAAGTGAAATTCATTTTAATATTGTTGCTCTTCTTAAAATATTCTATTTTTCCTTGTTCCCTTTCCTCACGGAGCTATTTTCCCTGTTGGAGCCCTTGGGCTTATAGCATCCTGCAATTCTAACTAGGGTTTCTGCTTAGCAAGTAATAATAATGATAAAAATAATAATAATAATAATAATAATAATAATAATAATAATAATAATAATAATAAAGAACAGTTTTCCAAAGAGTGAATTAGATATAAATCTGTAACCAGCATCCTTTCTACAAACTATAACACTTTTCCAACAACTGAATTAGATATAAATGTAAATTCAGAATACTTTCTACAAATTATTACTCTTTTTCACTTTTTACTTCATACAAACGTAGAGAAGCATCACCAATCGGCTTATTCTACTTCGTAATCTGAACTACTACATAATCTAGCGAGTTTTTCTTCCTAACCATATCGCCTTTCTCAAGTGATCATATGAATAAGCCTCTTAAGGAATCTCTCATTCTCGGGTATTAATGAATTTCTACAATAAAGATAGGATCATTCCCGGTGTCGGTTGATTTAGAATGCAAAGAGAAGGAGAGAGAGAGAGAGAGAGAGAGAGAGAGAGAGAGAGAGTTTCATTCTTAATTAACTTAACATTGCAATATGTCTATCAAATAGATCGGTTAACAAAATCACCATCAAGTATCTGTGTGTGAGAGAGAGAGAGAGAGAGAGAGAGAGAGAGAGTTATTAACAAATTAATGATGCTGGTTGATTTGGAATGCAAAAAAAGGAGAGAGAGAGAGAGAGAGAGAGAGAGAGAGAGAGAGAGAGAGGGGGGGGAGGCTTATTGTAGCCATGTAAAACCATTCAGAATTCGTAATTTAATCAAAGTACTCTACTTTGGTTTCCACAGGTCTCAATAATTCGCTTCCCCTGAGAAACATCGTAGCGGACGAATTGTCCAAAACTTTTAACATTGCTGGAAGTCATTTGGTAGATTGGGAAACGAAGCCTTTGAGAGGATGGAATTACATATTCCATACGGGACAATATGCCTAATGATGGGGAAGATCTCTCTCTCTCTCTCTCTCTCTCTCTCTCTCTCTCTCTTTAAAAACACGCACACACTCCTCTCTCTCTCTCTCTCTCTCTCTCTCTCTCTCTTTTTAAAAACACGCACACACTCCTCTCTCTCTCTCTCTCTCTCTCTCTCTATCTCTCTTTAAAAACACGCACACACTCTCTCTCTCTCTCTCTCTCTCTCTCTCTCTCTCTCTTTAAAAACACGCACACACTCCTCTCTCTCTCTCTCTCTCTCTCTCTCTCTCTCTTTAAAAACACGCACACACTCTCTCTCTCTCTCTCTCTCTCTCTCTCTCTCTCTCTTTAAAAAACACGCACACACTCCTCTCTCTCTCTCTCTCTCTCTCTCTCTCTCTCTCTCCAAACAAACAACACGTATATATACACACTCACCGCTTCCCCCAACACACAAGTGTGTGTATATATATATATATATATATGCGTGTGTATGTGTGTATATAATACTCAAGATATTTAAAATATATATACTGCACATTTACAATTTATATAATAAACATAATATACATAATATCATATATATAAATAAATAATATATATATATATATATATATAAATATATATACAGATACATATATATATATATATATATAAATATATATATACAGTATATAAATATATGTATATATATACATATATATATATATATATATATACATATATATATACACATATATATATACAGACACACACAGATATATATATATATATATATATATTAATATATATATATATATATATATAAACCTTCAACATTATAAGTTCTCCAAAATGGGTTGGCTACTATAAAAAATTCAGATAATAGTCACTGTGTAAATTCAAATCCAAACTATAACAGAAGGTTCATTAGCAGCGTCTTGAGCGCCTCATAAATACCACACCATTCACATCTAATTTGCATTCACTCCAGCTCTGAATACAGATGCCTCTGTTGGCTAAGATCCTCATGATTCCCTATTGAAATTATATAGGTTGCAATGGCCACTATTCTGTCTGTTCTCTTAGGAGGAAACAGATTGACCAATGAGTCTATTTTCCTTTGTGACAAAAATTTTTGCAAATAATTGTATTCTTAATAATCTGCTCTTTTCTTTATGCTATCATAGCTTATTACGTCATATTTATAAGCCTTACGATTTGGAAATGTAGTAAGCTGGATAAGGCATAAGGCACCAGCCATCCTTGAGATAATACCGCTAGAGAGTTGATGGATCCCGGACTTGCCAGATAGTAAAACATGGGATCCCCCTTTGGTTATGGCTCATTTTTCCTTTGCCTACACATACACCAAATAGTCTGGCATATTCTTTATACATTCTCCTCTGTCCTTAGACAACTGGCAACACTAAGATAATAGAAAAATCCATCTTTACTTAAAGGGGTAAACTAAAGCGGCTACTTTACTCTTGGTTAGGGTACAGGAGACTCGTTAGCAATGATAAGTAGATCAAACCATTGTTCTCTAGTCTTGGGTAGTGCCATAGCCTCTATACCATAGTCTTCCGAAGTTTAGGTTAGAGTTCTATAGCGTCCACTTGGGCACAATATTCTATTTGTTACCTTATTTCCTTTCCTAACTGGGTTACCTTCCCTGTTGGAGCCCTTGGGCTTATATCATCCTGCTTTTCCAACTAGGGTTGTAGCTTAGCCAGAAATAATATTTATGATGTTAATGGTTTATAATCGTTTACTTTTTCATATTTTTACAATGACAATTTAATCGGGAAAAAAAAAATTATTCATGTATATCTCACAACTTTATACTGTCCCAAAACATCAAAATAGTCACGAAAGGGTAAGAGCGCATGTGCGCGTGGACGTAAAAAGTACACGCACACATTTATATATATATATATATATATATATATCCGTATATATGTAATATAGATAAATAAATATATATATATACATATATATATATATATATATATATATTCATATATGTGTGTTTAATCTAAAATAGATAATACCATCTTGATACTTTTATTATTTAAGGCTGAATGCGTTTATACACTCAAACAAACATACACACACACATACACACACACACACATATATATATATATATATATATATGCAAAGAAAAAAATGAATCAGAAAGTACAGCAATCAGAAATCAAACTGAGTTATGTAAAATTTCGTTTCTTGACCAACCGAAAGTGTTTTAAACATTATAGAGGCCCTGTGGAAAGAAGTGTAAGTGATTTGAGCCTCCTGGTTGCGTTGTGGTAAAACCAGCGAGTTTAGGTCGTGTATATATATAGTCATATATATATATATATATATATATTTCTATATATACTTATATATACTGTATATATATATATATATATATATTTCTATATACACACACACACATATATATATACATATATATATATATATATATATAAATATATATGTCTCTGTTTATAGATATATGTATGTATGTATATGTGTAAGTGTATATGTATTATGTATGTGGGTGGGTGTATGTGGGTATGTGTATATGGGCTATTCGATTATTCCGTAAAAAACGAAGTTTTCATATGATTAATAGAACAGGCGTTTTTTCATGCATATTTATTGTTCTCCTTTCGCACAAACCTTTTCCTAAAATATTAAATATAAATACAATGTATCGAAATCTAAATTAAAATATTCACTTTAAATTTGACGCTTGATTATAAAGAATATCCTAAAAGAAGGATTGAAATAGAATGAAATATAAAATTTAAACATATATAAGAAATATAAAATACTAACTATAAAATACTAAATGCTAAATATGAAATATAAAATCGACCTCTAAAATAGATATGTTGCAATGTTATGTTAATTAAGATTAAGAAACTGACCAATCTAATGAGGCCATCAAACGCAGTCGCCATTTGACGTGCAAGTGGTAAAAAAAAAAAACCTGTTTGATACAGGTACAGAAACTGAATATTAAATTTAGCAGTCAATTGAAAACCATCTACCCTATATAATAAAGGGCAAGTGCCTGGCTGTATACATACATACATACATACATACATATATATTTCCTGTGTTACTGAGCGGCATTGACAAACGTATGACTATTCAGTCTCTCCCCGTTCCTCGGGTTAGGAAGTGGGATTAGTCATAACCTGGTGAGACGAACGCTCAGAGACCTCAGTCTCCCACAAATTGCCTAAAATGCCGTGTTTTAGTCAGGAAAGGAGGAGGGGGTAGAAAAGGTTGAAAAAGTGTGTGTGTGTATATATATCTATCTAAATATCTAGTCGTCACTTTTGACGGGTCGCGTACACTGGTAGAAATATAATGAGCCATATCTCTTCTAAAAGTTTTGCCAATAAATCACATCATGCCATCACCCAAATATAATTATAAATTATATAAATTTGAGTTTTCATATTCTTTTACTGAAACCCTACGCAGATATCATCATCTATTATTATTATTATTATTATTATTATTGTTACTACTACTACTACTAATACTACTACTAGTACTACTACTACTACTACTACTACGATGTTGTAACGTCCCTGACTGGTGAACGCCAGACTGGGGTTCGAGTCCCACTCAAAGTCGTTAGTTTCTCTGGTAGCTAAGGATGAGGGAGTTTGGGGGAGCCTAGAGGTCTATCTGTTGAGTTATCAGCAGCCATTGCTTGGCCCTCCTTGGTCCTATCTTGGGTGGAGAGGGGTGGAGAGGGGCTTGGTCGCTGATCATATGTATTGGACAGTCTCTAGGGCATTGTCCTGCTTCATAGGGCAGAGTCACTGTCCCTTTCCTCAGCCATTCATGAGCGACCTTCAAACCTTTAAACGTTGCCAATTCATTTAGAACATTCCTTTAAAACTTTATATCCTACACTAGTTTTCTCATTTCTAGCTATTTTTTACTTTACATTTTTCCTTTTTCTCCTTTCGCATTTTTTCTTTTCCATCTTCCATCTATTCTTTTCATTTCCTCGTTGACAATTTTTCTGATTGACATTTTCCACTCTCCCAATTTTTCTTTCTCCCTTTTTCCACTGTTTTCCTTTGTCTTACTCTATGGTTATAACTAGCATCATTAGAGCCACTAATAGGCTCAGCTATTTGGAGTGACTTTTAATTGCCTCTAATTTTGACGCCCTAAAAAGTTCCCTATAACTTTAGTGTACAAAATAGAAATATTTGTTTCCAATGACAAAGAGTAGATTTGACCGAGTAGATTTTAACGAGTAGATTTGACGAGTAGATTGGATAAGGAACCTTAACGCAATAATTGACAGAAGTCTCTGGGTACATGAGGGACCCACCCGAGTGACTACTGGAATCCCTATTACCTGATATCACAAACAGGAATAGGAATGGGAATAGTCCACTAATCACAACATCTGATTGTTTCATTTAACTGATAGACGTGGAGGAATTAAACGAGGAATTAAACTGCGTTACTTCCAATTGATTATCTCGAAAGGAGAATGACTCGGCCTCAATTAGCTGTTATTGTTCCTAATTGGGAATTGCACACAGGTATTTAGAATCCTAATTGTAACTTGCACACAAGTAGTTAGATTCCTAATTACAGCTTGCACAAAGGTATTTAGATTCCTAATTGCAACCTGCCTGCAGGTATTATTCGACCAAAAGAGGCCATGGGGTTATTATCATTAACTCGTTCTTCTAAAAGCTAATTTTTCTCCATCTTATTCTTTCTCCTGTAATAATAATAATTTTAAAATAGGTTCTTCTAAAGGCTACTTGCATGGCGTTTCATTCGGCTTGATATTATTCGGAGCCTTTGTAGGGTGACGGCCAGATCTCGTAGAAAACGGGAATATTCTGACTGTGGCCGTCGTTCTAAAAACGATTTTGGTGGGAGAAGCTAACTTAAAAAACCTATCTAACCTATGCTAAAAGCCGTATCCTTACCCAGAGGGGCTTCGCCCCCCCCCCCCCTTACACAACAGTTTCCTTACCTACGAGTACAACGCAAGAAGCTAACTTAAAAAACCCACCTAACCTATGCTAAAAGCCGTGTCCTTAACCAGGGGGGCTGCGCCCCCCCGGACCCCCCTTACACAACATATCTAAGATCCGTAGACTATTTCCAAACGTTTTTATTCTATACAAGATAACAGTCGGAGCGATAATAAGAAAATTAGGATGCTTGGCCGTTAGCGCTACAAACTACCCTATATTCTTTCTTTAATCAAAAGTAGCATGCAAGCTGTTTAAATATGGTAATTATACTTATGGCTAGTGTACACATCCCGTCAAAAATGAAGGCTAAATATTTAGATACTTATGTACACACTCCCTCACATAGATATTCAATTATTCCCAACCCTCCCCCTTTTCTAACTACATCAAGGTAGTTTTGGCAATTTGTGGGAGATTTTCAATAAAAAAAAAAACAATTAATATTGATTTTTCCCTTATCCCTCAATCCACTTAACTTCAGACACACTGACGTTTCGTCGCCTCCTCAAAATCTTCCATACTTGGCTTCGCCAAAAAACCGTATCTTTATTTGTTTGTAAACTTCCGCATAAACTACTGTACCGATTTTAACTAAACGTGGTAGTCATGTTGGGTATGACCCAAAGATGGAATTGTAACAAAGATGGAACTGTACATCAAAGTACAGGTTGGCAGCAGTACTTTGAAAATGATCACAATGTTAAATGACAAAAATTTTTTCATCTGCATATCTTTAGTCAATGGTACTTACTCCATCGAGAAAAAACTGAGATACAACATCTCTCTATGAACATCTTTCAAGATTATTACTTTTTAAATTTATTTAACTCTATCAAACATTTCATTATTTCCTTTTCTTCCACCACTCGTCTCCTCCTTGAATACATATCCTCTCCTTATGTCTCTCTCTACAACACATCTCAAAAAACCTTCCA
>NC_090753.1:59037519-59042519 GCF_036898095.1 Palaemon carinicauda
ATATTATTTTTACACTGACTCACTACATTTCCCTTCACTCAACCCCATTATTTTTACACTGACTCACTACATTTCCCTTCACTCAACTCCATTATTTTTACACCGACTCACTGCATTTCCCTTCTCTCAACTACATTATTTTTACACTGACTCACTACATTTCCCTTCTCTCAACTCCATTATTTTTACACTGACTCACTACATTTCCCTTCTCTCAACTCCATTATTTTTACACCGACTCACTGCATTTCCCTTCTCTCAACTCCATTATTGTTATCTTAACATCTTTATTTTTAAACTGGGTAACTTCATTACCCTTCCATCAACGCCATTATTTTTACACTGCCTCAATACATTATCCCATTCTCTCAACAGCATTATTTTTACAGTGCCTCACTACATATTCACTTCCTTCAACAGTATTGTTTTTACGCTGACTCATTACATTTCCCTTCCCTCATCGGCATTGTTTTTATACTGCCTCAGTACATTTTGACTTCCTTCAACAGTATTGTTTTTACGCTGACTCATTACATTTCCCTTCCCTGAACGGCAATGTTTTTACACTGCCTCACTACATTTTCACTTCCTTCAACAGTATTGTTTTTACGCTGACTCATTACATTTCCTTTCCCTCAACGGCAATGTTTTTACACTGCCTCACTACATTTTCACTTCCTTCAACAGTATTGTTTTTACGCTGACTCATTACATTTTCCTTCCCTCATCGGCATTGTTTTTACACTGCCTCACTACATTTTCACTTCCTTCAACAGTATTGTTTTTACGCTGACTCATTACATTTCCCTTCCCTCAACGGCAATGTTTTTACACTGCCTCACTACATTTTCACTTCCTTCAACAGTATTGTTTTTACGCTGACTCATTACATTTCCCTTCCCTCAACGGCAATGTTTTTACACTGCCTCACTACATTTTCACTTCCTTCAACAGTATTGTTTTTACGCTGACTCATTACATTTCCCTTCCCTCAACGGCAATGTTTTTACACTGCCTCACTACATTTTCACTTCCTTCAACAGTATTGTTTTTACGCTGACTCATTACATTTCCTTTCCCTCAACGGCAATGTTTTTACACTGCCTCACTACATTTTCACTTCCTTCAACAGTATTGTTTTTACGCTGACTCATTACATTTTCCTTCCCTCATCGGCATTGTTTTTACACTGCCTCACTACATTTTCACTTCCTTCAACAGTATTGTTTTTACGCTGACTCATTACATTTCCCTTCCCTCAACGGCAATGTTTTTACACTGCCTCACTACATTTTCACTTCCTTCAACAGTCTTGTTTTTACGCTGACTCATTACATTTCCCTTCCCTCAACGGCAATGTTTTTACACTGCCTCACTACATTTTCACTTCCTTCAACAGTATTGTTTTTACGCTGACTCATTACATTTCCCTTCCCTCAACGGCAATGTTTTTACACTGCCTCACTACATTTTCACTTCCTTCAACAGTATTGTTTTTACGCTGACTCATTACATTTCCCTTCCCTCAACGGCAATGTTTTTACACTGCCTCACTACATTTTCACTTCCTTCAACAGTAATGTTTTTACGCTGACTCATTACATTTCCCTTCCCTCATCGGCATTGTTTTTACACTGCCTCACTACATTTTCACTTCCTTCAACAGTATTGTTTTTACGCTGACTCATTACATTTCCCTTCCCTCATCGGCATTGTTTTTACACTGCCTCACTACATTTTCACTTCCTTCAACAGTATTGTTTTTACGCTGACTCATTACATTTCCCTTCCCTCAACGGCAATGTTTTTACACTGCCTCACTACATTTTCACTTCCTTCAACAGTATTGTTTTTACGCTGACTCATTACATTTCCCTTCCTTCAACGGCAATGTTTTTACACTGCCTCACTACATTTTCACTTCCTTCAACAGTATTGTTTTTACGCTGACTCATTACATTTCCCTTCCCTCAACGGCAATGTTTTTACACTGCCTCACTACATTTTCACTTCCTTCAACAGTATTGTTTTTACGCTGACTCATTACATTTCCCTTCCCTCAACGGCAATGTTTTTACACTGCCTCACTACATTTTCACTTCCTTCAACAGTAATGTTTTTACGCTGACTCATTACATTTCCCTTCCCTCATCGGCATTGTTTTTACACTGCCTCACTACATTTTCACTTCCTTCAACAGTATTGTTTTTACGCTGACTCATTACATTTCCCTTCCCTCATCGGCATTGTTTTTACACTGCCTCACTACATTTTCACTTCCTTCAACAGTATTGTTTTTACGCTGACTCATTACATTTCCCTTCCCTCAACGGCAATGTTTTTACACTGCCTCACTACATTTTCACTTCCTTCAACAGTATTGTTTTTACGCTGACTCATTACATTTCCCTTCCTTCAACGGCAATGTTTTTACACTGCCTCACTACATTTTCACTTCCTTCAACAGTATTGTTTTTACGCTGAATCATTACATTTCCCTCCCCTCAACGGCATTGTTTTTACACTGCCTCACTACATTTTGCCTTCCTTCAACATTATTGTTTTTTACGCTGACTCATTACATTTCCCTCCCCTCAACGGCATTGTTTTTACACTGCCTCACTACATTTTGCCTTCCTTCAACATTATTGTTTTTACGCTGACTCATTACATTTCCCTCCCCTCAACGGCAATGTTTTTACACTGCCTCACTACATTTTCACTTCCTTCAACAGTATTGTTTTTACGATGACTCATTACATTTCCCTTCCCTTAACAGAATTGTTTTTACACTGCCTCACTACATTTTCACTTCCTTCAACAGTATTGTCTTTACAGTGACTCACTACATTCTCTTTCTCTCAACAGCATCGTTCTTTTACACTGACTCACTACATTTTCCCGTCTCTCAACATCATTATTTTACACTAACTCACTGCATTTCCCTACCCTCGACGGCATTGTTTTTACACTGCTTCACTACACCCTCCTTCTCTCAACAACACTGTTTTTACACTGTCTCATTACATTCTCCCATTCCCTCAACAGTATTGTTTTTTTTTACACTGAATCACTATATTTTCACTTCTCTCAACAGCATTATTTTTACACTGATTCACTACATTCTCTTTCTCTCAACAGTATTGTCTTTACACTGACTCACTATATTTCTCTTTCTTTCAACAGCATTTATTTTTACATTGAAGGATAAAACGGACAAAAGAAATTGGCGTTAAGAAATTTTATTGCAAATGACATCTGGAAATTCCAATTATAAAAGTTAATCACCGAATTTAAACCTACCAAGTTTTATACTGGCAATCTATGCAATAGAAGCATTGGAGACCAGTCTGATATATTCATTTATTTCACTATTACATTTTGCACAACAAAATTTCCGCTTTTTACTTTGAACGAAAAAAAAAAAAAATTCGGACTGTGTTTTGAGCTACAACCTTGTTTGATTTGTGAACGAGCGTTAGCTTAAATAAAACATATCGAAAAGAGAGTTGATTGAAATGATAGAATGTGCTGCTCTTTTACTTGAATCAAATATGATGAAATAGTCTATAGAAATATATCTAATTTAAAATGCAATTGAGAGAAAGTTCTTTGCTTTCCATGGTAGAATCTCGCCTATATAATAAAGAGCAACTGTATATGTATATGCACACACACACACACACACACACACACACATATATATATATATATATATATATATATATATATATATATATATACGTATATATATATACGAAGAGGCGCTAAAGAGTATTTGGCGATTATGTCTCTCTCTCTCTCTCTCTCTCTCTCTCTCTCTCTCTCTCTCTCTCTCTCCACTTTGCAAATGCACTTTGTTCTTCCGGTTATGACCACGAGCTGAAATACATTTCTCGCATACATAAACATAGCTCTCTCTCTCTCTCTCTCTCTCTCTCTCTCTCTCTCTCTCAGGGGGAAATGACAACGTAAATCAGATGCAAAAAGGAAAGGGAGAGGGGAGGGGGGAGGAAAAGGGATCAAGGAGAGGAAGAAAGGGGGATGGAGGAGGGTGAGGAACTTAAGGATCTTTAAAGGGGAAGAGACCGACTCCTCAATTCCCCTTTCCCAGATGTTGTAGGGATAAAGGGAGTCCTTATTTAGGATACGGAAATTCCACTTAATCCTTCCACGCTATTTTTCATCTCGCCTTTTTTTTTTTTATTTGGATTTCCCACAGGAGACCTCCTATAAGACCTCCTCTTAAAAGACCTCATAAAAGACTCCTCTTAAAAGACCTCCCTCCTAAAGACCTCCTCCTGAAAGACCTCCTCTTAAAAGACAGCCTCTTAAAAGACTTCCTCCTAAAAGACCTCCTCTTAAAAGACCTCTTCTTAAAAGACCTCCTCCTAAAAGACCTTCTCCCAAAAGACCTCCTCCTAAAAGAACTCCTCTTAAAAGACCTCCTCCTAAAAGACCTGCTCTTAAAAGACCTCCTCCCAAAAGACCTCCTCCTAAAAGACCTCCTCCTAAAAGAACTCCTCTTAAAAGACCTCCTCCTAAAAGAACTCCTCTTAAAAGACCTCCTCCTAAAAGATCTCCTTTTAGGCCTCTTAAAAGACCTCCTTTTAGGCCTCTTAAAAGACCTGCTCCTAAAAGACCTCCCCCGAAAAGACCTCCTCCAAAAAGACCTCCTCCTAAAAGATCTCCTCTAAAAGACCTCCTCCTAAAAGACCTCTTCCTAAAAGACCTCCTCCAAAAAGACCTCCTCTTAAAAGACCTCTTTTAGGTCTCCTAAAAGACCTCCTCCTAAAAGATTTCCTCTTAAAAGACCTCCTTTTAAAAAACCTCCTTTTAAAAGACCCCCTCCTAAAAGACCTCCTCTTAAAAGACCTCCTCTTAAAAGACTTAATCTTTTACATTAAGACCTCCTCCTAAAAGACCTCCTCCTAAAAGATCTCCTCTAAAAGACCTCCTCCTAAAAGATCTCCTCTAAAAGACCTCCTCCTAAAAGACCT
>NC_090753.1:59047519-59055019 GCF_036898095.1 Palaemon carinicauda
CATATATATTTACAGAAATATTATCAATGCTGAATTCTAGATGATGATGATCCATTTCCTCGACCTACTTACAATCATACTTTGAGTTTTCTTAGGGTTCAACTTCAAACCCCAAATTCTATCTGAACCTCTATTAAGGGATTCAGCAAACCCAGACCTTCATTTAGGAGACGGAATTGATGCATATGTAGCAAGCTTGTTTTCTAGCCCAAACCACATGTCCCATACCCCATAATTTGTACCATGCACTAATTTTAGCTAGATCTCTATTAAGGGATTCAGCAAACCCAGATCTACATTCAGGAAATGGAACTGATGCAAAGAGAGTAGCATCATCTGCATATGTAACGAGCCTGTTTTGTAGTCCAAACCACATGTCATGTGTATATAGTAGGAAAAGTAATGGGCAAAGAACGATACTATAAAAGCGCAAGATATCCCATTCATATGCTCAATACAACAACTCTTTGTAATCTATTACTCAAAGCTTCAATTATGATACTAAGAAAAGACCCACTTACTCATTTACTCCAAACATTTTGATCTTGAGAAAAAGGACCAAGGCTCCACTGAAATAAGGGCCAATCATACGAACGTCCTGACTACAGTCAAGAGATTTCTGTACAGTATTTGGGCATTACAAGAAGGGCACCAGATGCTCCACGGCTAAATCGAAAACTATGAAGCTAATTATTTAATTCAGCACAGCTATTTAGTCAAAAAAATGTTCAAAAACTATAGGTAATGTGGGAGTTATTGGGACCTGCTGTAATCAGCAAAGCTAGAATTCACCAAAAAACCATTTACCTAATGCAGTAACATTACCAATTCTCCAACAACTGCTAAAAGCTCCTATTCATGCGACATTTCTGGAAGTAACAGACAACTTAAGAGCTAAGTAATTAACAGTTTTTATTAAAAGCAAACGAAAAATTACATTTGGGCCAACACCTCCATAAGCATCAAGATCCTTCAACAGTTAGATCTAAACTAATTTCTTTAGCCTCAGAAAAACAGGAATGAGGAAGATCGAGTTTCTCAATACTCTGCTTACTGCCAGACACATCAGACTTTTCCTTTCGAACGAGAGTAACACACACACACACACACACACACACACATAGAGAGAGAGAGAGAGAGAGAGAGAGAGAGAGAGAGAGAGAGAGAGTAAACGTACCCTTGACAGTTGTAGCATTATTATACCAGAACCAAAATATTTCCTCCGAAAAACCCAAGAGAAAAGAAGGAAAACCACAAAAACTTCTGAAGTAAAAAGAGATGGAAACCCCGCCCTCTCTAACTCTCTCTCTCTCTCTCTCTCTCTCTCTCTCTCTCTCTCTCTCTCTCTCTGCTTTCCTCACTAAACACAAAACTCTCTCTCTCCATTGGTCTGCTTAGATCGCCTTTCCCGGGAGAGTCAGAGTGAAGCCTTGGGACCAGAGTTTTGGATTGAATTTCACCCCCGAACATTTCTTCATTCCTTTTCTCGTCAAACTAGTGACGTATAATAGCTTTTGTTCTTAACATCTTTATTACCATCATTATGTAAATTGTTATTATGGATAATTATCATAATATTGTTACCCTCACTATTATCATCAAATTCCATGCTCAGCTTCAGAGTGATAAATTGGCATACAGTGATAAATTAAAGTTATAATAAGCGCACTGAATATCAACGTAATGAAAAGATAAATATAATACCAATAAACGAGAGAGAGAGAGAGAGAGAGAGAGAGAGAGAGAGAGAGAGAGAGAGAGAGAGAGAGAGAGAGAGAGAGAGAGTATGATAACTCTCGCAATGCACTTCTCACTTGTTAGTCACGTGACATGTAACGTTAATATTGCATTTGTTCCGGTCGAAGGAAACAGAATGAAATATCTGTTGCTATGACGTCATTATTTCCGCCAACGAAATTGGAAGGAGGTTTTTCCACCCATGTTTGTGTCTACATTTTTTTTGAACAGCTTCATGGCCTCAATTCTAATAGTAGAGTAACGAAACTTGCAAGGATTAACTTTTATGTAAAAAGTTGGAAATGATTAAATTTTGGTAGGTCAATGTCGAGGGTTAAGTTCACGGTCAAGCAAAATGTCCAATTCACGTAATCAGCCATAAGTTTGGACTTCGTTGTCCCAGAGACTTCAAAAATTTGTTCATATTTGAGTGCAAGAAAATCCACTCCAATTAATCCATGTTGAGGTCAAAGGTCAAGATCAAGGTCGAGCAAAAGGTCGAGAAATAAGCTGCCGTGGCGGAGGTCTGCACTCTAATGAGTGCTCCTCGAGTTACGTATAGAAAGGGTTTTCTATTTATTTCGTAAAGGTATAGATTATAGCAATATAACAATTTTCGTTTTTAAGGTAATGTATTTTTTTTTATAAATTACATATAAGTCACAAATAAATGAATTCATAATTTCACCGAGTTACAATGTCGATCCCTGCTACCCACCCCCAACCCCCTTCCACCCCCTTCCTCCGTAGTTGACACAAGGCTTTTCCTTTTACCTCCCCGAAATTTTCCACCAAAAGCGAGTTTTATTAATTCATGGTTTTAGTAGATTCTGGTATTCAAAGAAAGTTTGTAATGACCTAGTTCTAATGCTTCGTGTAATTTATAGCAATTTAAGTTGAAATATGTGAAAAGTTACAAAATTAAGCATCCGAAAACAATTGTTGACTTCGGCAAGTGTTATTAAATCTAGACTTACAATCACAATACTTTATAATCTCTTTATTCGTTAACATTATTTATTTATAAAACATATATCTAAAGGAGAAACTTATGTTAATAAATAAGTTTCGATTCAAATCACTTGGTAATTATTTGAAAACAAGGAAGCCTTTCGGACACAATCCTTGCAACAAATCAGCTAGTAGGAAACTTTTCAGAGCTAAAAGGGCACCAATGTGAGTGCAAATGCGCCTCGGTTAAAAAAACAGAGTATAGTTAATAAGTCAATGATAGTTCATCAGGACACATTATTTCAAGAAACCAAATAGAATTCAGTCAGTCAATCTAGATATGCTAAGATAAAATATCGCGTTACAAAATTGGTGAATGTAAAGTTTAATCTGTTACTAATAAGACATCGATAATATTTTTCAAAGTGGAAAAGATTCATTGTATATATGATAATTCAATTTTATTAATTTCGAATACATATGATACTTATTCGACGGAATTTCTAGGGTTGAAGAATAAAATTTGATCATAAAAAAAGTAAGAAAAAAAACACTGAAGAGTTTGTAAATAAACATAATAAATAATATCGGGAGAAAAGAAAGATGAAACAAATGGTTCATATGACTGTCGAATATAAGTAATTTCATTGGTATTATGAAGGACCCACCTTAATTAACACCACGGTAAACATGGTTAAGGTCAGCGAACCTCGGTAAACACCGGTAAACAACCTGAGCCAAATGAGTTCTTTAGTCAAGCACTTATGCTTCAATTCCTTATTAGAGCAGCAAAAATTAAAAAATAAAAATAAAAAAGTAGGTTCCTATCAAAGTCGACCACAACAGAGTTTAACCATTTCCCAACAAACAGAAATTAAGATGAGAATCAGCAGCTGAAGACCAGACAGGAGAACAATACTCGAAACAAGGTAGAATGAAAGAATTAAAACACTTCTTTAGAATAGATTGATCACAGAAAATCTTATAAGATCTCTTGATCTTCATAAAAAGCTTCTGTTTCTTCCTTTGTATGGGATGTTGTTGGTGCATACGTTTGAAGGATCTTCAGTTGATAATTCTTGTTTAGTTCAATAATCAGCCTTCTGGAGGCATTGTTAAGGTTGTAGAGGCTGTGCAGTGAGTAGCCAGTGATTTTAGACTTTTGAAAGCGTTATAAACATTAGAGAGGTTGTGTAATGAAATTATTCCATGTTACCAGCAAGATTTTTAGTAATAAGAAAACCAATTTAATTTTCTTTGTTCCTTTTATGACCTGTGAAGCAAAATATATAACCGGCTATTGAATTTTCCCTTTGCTGAACTTCGAGGGGATAAAACGTTCCATAGAAAGAACATTTAGGGCATAAAAACGTTCCAGAGATTGATATAAGACTGGAAGTCTCTCTCTCTCTCTCTCTCTCTCTCTCTCTCTCTCTCTCTCTCTCTCTCTCTCTCTCCAAAAGGCAATCCCAATATTGCTTGTCATTTACCTTCAATCTCAGAAGAATTTTCTATATCTTTCTTTTTCAGAAATCTCGCCAACAGAAAAAAATGTTTAGTAACTGAAGAATGTTTGACGGTGACTGAAAGCAAAAAAACAATTTTCTATGAGAATATTCCACGAGCCATGTACTCATTTATGAGATATATATAAATTTTTCTAATAAATGAATATCATAAATTTCTTCATGAAAATTAGAGCACACTGATAAATACTAATGGTATAATGTATCATTATTCTCAGACAGACTGAAAAATATACAAATTGGTTTATATATTAAATTAAATCTCGCGCTGGAACCTTGGAAATTGGGCAAATACCTCCTCATCTTGGCACTTTGAGATATAACTAATTCTGTTGACGCAAAGACGGGAATCCTACCAGCAACAGCTACTATTGTTAACTATATGAATTTGTGGGTACCCATAAAACACTTATGATTATTCATGAACAAAATGTTGATAATATGAATATGAAAATATAATAAAAAAAAAAGATATATGAAACAATATAAAAAATAACTAGATTCACATCGACAACAATCAATTAATCAGCAACAAAATACAAAACAGAAATTTCTCTACCGTCGAATTTTGACCAAATTTTTTGAAAAATTTATAGGGATTTTTTTTTACCGTGATAAAACTGTGCATAAAAGGTTAACCGTTTGACGTATGAAATAAATGAAAACACAATCCTCATTTTAAAAAAAAAAATTCATAAATATAACCATTTCATTTCTTTATCCATAACGATAACATATCTTTAAAGATAACGTTTTTAATTTTTCTTTCAGCATTTTAACACAAATATTTAAATGTCGGTGGATGCATTGTAAGGACGTTTTTAATGGCATTTGAATTACATCTCTCTCTCTCTCTCTCTCTCTCTCTCTCTCTCTCTCTCTCAAGTAAAGAGAAGAGAGCAATGAATATCAAAGACGTTTGATCATCGCTCTCTCTCTCTCTCAGTGTCTACACTCATAACATGGGAGCTTGGACGAGGTGCTCCTATATATATATATATATATATATATGTGTGTGTGTGTGTATGTATGTATATATACATATATATATATATATATATATATCTATATATATATATATATATATATACCTTGCTGTCTACTGTATATGTATATTTATGCATATAGATGTTCTTAATTTCTATATGCATGCATAGGCTAATTTTATAAAACAACATCAACAACAACAACAAATATAGACGTTTCTAAACGACCGCAGGACAAAGGCAGGCCAATTCAGGACTGAGGTTTGCCCAGTTTATATCACAAATATGATCAGCGAGGATACACAAACCCGTCAACCACGTTAAGGTATCCACAATCAGAAATGGATGCATATAAATATATATATATATATATATATATATATATACATATATTTATATATTGAATCTAACGAGCAAATAAGAAACATTTAACAAAACTGTTAGAAACAGAAATCTAAATCTCATTTATAAAACTTATGTTTTCTTAAAATCATTAAAATCTTAAAAACAAAGAAACTCTCAGCATCCGGTAAAACATCAGATAAACGTTTCTTACCAAAACATAAAAATCTTTCAAGATACATGCATATATATATATATATATATATATCCTAAACCAAAGTTAACATTACCAGCAGCTATTTCATTACCTTCTTAGTATACAGAAGGAACAGCCTTCTGTATATCCTAAAATCATATCAATAAAACTTACGTTTCTTAAAAACGTTAAAATTTCATATCTAAAGAAACCTAGAATGATATTTTTTTTTTTACCAATGCCTAAATACATTTTAAGATACATTTACATACATATATTGCCTACTGGGGGCAGGAACCCCATTCTGATGATTGGTGGAAGAAACAGATGAATTTAAAAGCATTGGAGGTCTGTCAGATATATTATTTAATTACATTGAGTAATGAATTTAGCAAAAGGTAAGATATATGTTGTATTTATGGATCTAGAGAAGCTTATAATAGAGTTGGCAAGGAAACGATATGGAATGTGATGATGTCATATGGAATTGGTGGAAGGTTGTTGCAAGCATTGAAGAGTTTATACATAGGCAGTAAAGTTTGTCAAGGTAGGAAACTGAAGTGAGTGAGTGGTTTCCCATGAGGATGGGTCTGAGACAGGGATGTGTGATGTCGTCATGATAGTTCAATTTGTTTGTTGATGGAGTTGTGAGAGATGGTCGAGGATTGAAGTGACAGATGACAGTGATCATGAGTGGGAGGTAAATCTGTTGCTATCTTTGGATGATACTGTATTGGTTGCACAATCGAGGGAGAAGCTGGGTTAATTAGTTTGGAAGGTTGTGTGAGAGGACATTGAGAGTTAATGTGGGTATAAGTATGGTTATGAGATGCACGAGAAGGGAAGGTGGTGCAAGGTTGAATGTCATGTTGAATGGAGAGTTACTTGAGGAAGTGGATCAGTTTAAGTACTTGAGGTCTGTTATTGCAGCAAATGGTGGAGTGGAAGCAGATTTACATCAGAGTGAATGAAGGATGCAAAGTGTTGGGGGCAGTGAAGGGAGTGGAATTGCATAGAGGGTTAGGCATCAACGTAAAGAGATTTCTGTATGAGAAAGTTATTGTACCAACTGTGATGTATGGATCGGAGTTGTGGGGAATGAAAATAATGGAGACACAGATATTGAATGTGTTTGGGATGAAGTGTCTAAGGAGTATGGCTGGTGTATCTCGATTATATAGGGTTAGGAACGAAGTAGTGAACGTGAAAACGGGTGTAAGAAATGAATTAGTTATGAAAGTGGATATGCATGTGATGAGGTGGTTTGGCCATGTAGAGGGAATGGAAAAGGGCCGTCTGCTGAAGAGGGTGATGAATACAAGAATTGGTGGGAGAAATACATGAGGAAGGCCAAGGTTTGGGTAGATAGATGGAATGAAGAAAGCTTTAGGGGATAGGAGGATAGAAATCAGAGAGGCAGAAGAGCGTGCTAGGAATAGGAATGAATGGCAAATGATTGTAACGTATTTCCAGTAGCCACGGCTGCTTCCTCCGGTCGTCTTAGTGACCGCTGAGGTAGCAGCAGTAGGGGATTCAGCATATGGAGCTTCAATGTGGTGGATAATGGGGGAGGGTGGGCTTTGGCACCTTAGCAGTACCAACCAAACTTGGCTGAATCTCTCGTGAGGCTAGGAGGAGTGAAGAGAAAAAAATTCCCTTTTGTTCTTTTTTATGTTTGCTAACTCCTAACATTGAGGAAGTGCCTTAGTAGATAAATAGGTAATGCTTAATGCTCTCAGCGTAAATGAACTAACCTAGTTCC
>NC_090753.1:59057519-59077519 GCF_036898095.1 Palaemon carinicauda
AGATGAAGAGATTCTGATTCATTTTTTTTTTTTAGTTTTCTAAAGCAGTTTTATGCTTAATAGAAAGACTGATGCCAGACTTAAGCTTCTCTAAACTTTTCATTTTATAAAACTTTTTAAAGCAGTTTTATGCTTAAAAAAAAAAAAAACTGATGCCAGACTTAAGCTTCCCTTAAACCTTTGGGTAATAAGCCATTGGTGCAAACAGCAAGCAAATGAGTTTGCTTTTCAGCAGCTACTATCATAATCATCATCATCATCATCATCATCATTATTATTATTATTATTATTATTATTATTATTATTATTCTTGCTATCATTATTACTAGCGAAGCTACAACCCTAGTTGGAAAAGCAAGATGCTATACACCCAAGGGCTCTAACATGGAAAAATATCCCAGCGAGGAAAGGAGATAAGGAAATAAATAGACGATATGATAAACAATGAACAATTAAAATAAAATATTTTAAGAACAGTAACAACATTAAAATAGATCTTCCATATATGAATTATAAAATGAGACTTATGTCAGCCTGATGAACATAAAGACATCTGCTGAAACCTTGTATCAAAGCAGAGTTTAAGACTCATGAAAATAGTAGAATTTTCACCATTATGATATTAAATATTAAATGAACCGATTTGAGGAATACATCAAGAGTTCTTGAGAGTAAAAATTGCGTTATCCATATCATTCGTCTCTCGATCTCTCCTAAAGACACAAAAATAAGACAAAGAGACACTGTCCCTACCTCTGCCATCCATGAGTGGCCTCTAAACCTATAGTATGATGCCATATAATACTTGAAGTAATTTCAACTAACATTTGACGAATCTCCCATAGCTGATTAACTTCCTTATATCAATTTAACTTGTCCAACAACTGCTCCAAACGTTTACTTCTTTTCGCATCTTTATAGATTGGATCAAAACGGTTGAGCCTCATAATTTGTACATGAAAGTAAACGTACTATTTCCACAACAAACGAGGTTATTATTTGTTTTTAAATAAAACAATACACGCACTGGCATTGACACATTTTTTTTTTCATCCTTTTAGGTTCAAATTATTATTCAACATTTTTACATCACACACACTCACTCACTCCCCGTAATCCATTCGCATTCGTATTGGATAAATGAGGAGAGAAGCAAATGTCAAATGATCAGGATAAATTTATGCAACTGGACTTTGCTACAGACGAGGTGCGTCTAATGACGCTACAGAAACTAAAGAGGAACAAGAAGACGAGAATAAATGCCACCAGTCTTCAAAAGAATCTTTGGAGAAGTTGGGAATCCTCGGAGGCAGATGGAAGTCTTCGGAGCAGTTGGAATCCTCGCAACGGAGCAGTTTGGAATCCTCGGAGCAGCTGGGAGTCATTCGCCAACTGAAGACTGACTCGCTTCAAAAATTATACACTAGAAAATTTATCCAATAATCTTTTCCAAAAAACAGTAGGGAAGTGGATAACTAATCCTTCACCACCTGGTCCAGTAACCAGAGAGAGAGAGAGAGAGAGAGAGAGAGAGAGAGAGAGAGAGAGGAGAGAGAGATATATATATATATATATATATATATATATATATATATATATATATAAATATATATATATATATATATATATATATATAGAGAGAGAGAGAGAGAGATGAGAGAGAGAGAGAGAAGAGAGAGAGAGGAGAGAGAGAGAGGAGAGAGAGAGAGAGAGAGAGAGAGAGAGAGAGAGTTGCTCTCGCTGACTGCAAGATGAAAGACACGTCTATTACGCAAACAACAACAACAAGGGCGTTCTGTTTGTTTACATGAGAGAGGAACCGTTGCTTGTGTATTAAACCAACACAAAAAGCAAAGCAATGTGTATATGTCCAGGGAAGATGAGAGAGAGAGAGAGAGAGAGGAGAGAGAGAGAGAGAGAGAGAGAGGAGAGAGAGAGAGAGAGAGAGAGAGAGAGAGGATGACCAGACTACTTTAACCTTGTACCCTGCAGTAAATAACCCTGAAGCATGTTGATTTTGCTTTCCTTGGGGGTTGGGGGTGGGGGGGGGAGTGAGTAGACTTTTAAAAGCGTTACTCAGCTCAGGCAAATAATAGGCCCTCAGGCTGTACCTCTAAGCAGGTGCAACGCCACTAGTTCATCTCACGCTCAGACACTAAGCAAGAAAAATGCACAGAGTGACCACCAAGACGAGAAAATGGAAAGATTACGAACTGAAATTTTCTTCTTATCATTTTTCTTTCTATTCCTCTTTCTTATCCTTCTCAATGAGGTTTTTAATTTAACATATTTATTATCATAATAAAAAAAGTCTTTCTATACCTAAAAGCCATTTGAAAAGATCTTCGATTATACATTTGTTCTAATTAAAATGGTGAAGCAGTTTCGAAATGTGCAGACGAGGAGGACCAAGAAACAAGAAACAGAAGCCAAAGATTAATTCATTATGAAAAAGCAAAGATTTTTGTCTCATGATTATAGAAATCCATCTATGTGAAAACGATCGCCCTTTTGAACACTGAGGAATTGATATGTGCCAAGTTAATGGGGATTTGACATGTGAAAAGTTAATGGGGAATTGACATGAACTAAATTAATTGGGAATTTACCTATACCAAGTTAAGGGAGAATTGACATGTACCAAGATAATGGGGGAACTGACTTGTGCTAAGTTAATGCCGAATTGACATGTACCAAGTTAATGGTAAATTCCCATCTGGCAAATTCATGGAAATTGACATGTACCAGGTTAATGAAGAATTGACATGTACCAAGTTAATGGAGGAACTGACAGGTGCCAAGGTAATGCAGAACTGACATGAACCAAGTTATTTGGGAAACTGACATGTGCCAAGTTAATGGGGAATTGATATGTAACAAGTTAATGGGAATTGACATGAACCAAATTACTGGGGAATTGACATGAACCAAATTACTGGGGAAATCATATGTACCAAGTTAATGGGGAATTGACATGTACCTATTAAATGGAGAATTGAGATGAACCAAGTTAATGGGGAATTGACATGAACCAAGTTAAAGCGGAATTGACATGAAGCAAATTAACGGGGAATTGACACGACCCAAGTAAGTAGGGAATTGACATGTACCAACTTGATGGTGAATTGACATGAACCATGTTACTGGGGAATTGAAAAGTACCAAATTAATGGAGAATTAACATGAAGAAAATTAATGGGGAATTGGCATGTACCAAGTTAATGGATAAATGACATGCACCAGTTAATGGGCAATTGACATACAAAGCTTCCTTGATGGAAAAAAAATGAAATTACTTTCTATCATTGAAACTTTACGAGATAATGCTTCGGAGAGAGAGAGAGAGAGGAGAGAGAGAGAGAGAGAGAGAGAGAGAGGAGAGAGAGAGAGAGAGAGAGAGAGAGACCCTTTTCTTAGCAAGTTAATAATACGGACGGTAATAAAGTCGCTTTAAACTTTTGCTTAGCTATCGGAGATTGCTAGATGAAAGGCACGTCTATTTCGCAAACAATAACAACAATAACAACAACAATAACAAGGGCGATCTGTGTGTTCGGGGTCTTGCTGCTGCTGTAGATGACTAGGAGAGAAGAGAGAGAGAGAGAGAGAGAGAGAGAGAGAGAGAGAGAGAGAGAGAGAGAGAGAGAGAGAGAGAGAGAGAGAGAATACTATGGTCATCTTGAGACCTTCACCCAAGAACTTGGAATGGTTCGTGGGCGTCTCTCTCTCTCTCTCTCTCTCTCTCTCTCTCTCTCTCTCTCTCTCTCTCTCTCTCTCTTGGAATGGTTCGTGGGCGTTTCTCTCTCTCTCTCTCTCTAGAGAGAGAAATTACGAAAGGAATAGTCAATGGAGATATTGATTCATCTCTTCAAAAAAGGAGAAGAAAAATGAAGTCAGAAAAACGCAAGACTTTTGCTGGAGCAGAAAGAAATCTTCGGTGAAGACCAGAAGAAGATTCTTCTCCGACCCAACGATGTCTTCAGAGAGCTTCACACCATCCCGTTCTCATCCGAGTCTTCATTCACACCTCATAAAAATTATAACTTTTTCTTATAAGTACAATTCTATCTATCTATCTATCTATCTATCTATCAATCTATTTCCTTCGGGGAAAGGAAATTACTAAAGGAATATTCATTGGCGGAATAAGATTCGTGTTTTGGAAAAAAAATAGGAGCAGAAAGTAAGTTTCGGTGAAGACCGAGTGAAGATTTTTCCCAAAGCGAACGAAGACGTCTTTGAAGTCTCGCTCTCATTCAAATTATAATCGGAATCAGTTTCAGGAGACGATCTCGAAGCCAACGAGGACGTCTCCAGTCTTCAAAATTTCTTCAATCGATTTCTTCAAATTATACCTGATCAAAGTCAAGTGATCTGCATTCTGAGTTTTACAACGAAGATGTTCACAAACAACGCATTGAAAGCTATCAGCGAGTACGGGAAGAAATATCTACTTGGAGGTCCCTCTTCCGAAGACGGGTTTCAGGACCAGCAACCCCGGTTGATGGAACTGGAAGGACTACGCCTCATTTTGGGAGGTGGTCTTCTGATGAGGAAAGTCTGGGCCGAGGAGGAAAAGAGTAAGGAACTCGAGCCTGTCTCGGACCAGGAGGAACTCGACAGAGTTTCTGAGGAGGTGGAAGCTGTCATCAGTAGGAAAGATCCTTTGCTTTCCGGCGAGGAGGAACAGCTGCTGCTGTCAGGAGGCGCAGGGAGTGTTATCTCTAATAGAGATGTAGAAGTTCAGGTAGAGCCTGGACCCATTTCTATCACAGATGTAACAGTTCAGACTGACGGAGACACCGAGATTGAAGATCTCAGGCGAAAGAATGTGACAAGCTGTGATTGAAGCACATGAAAATCAACTTGTTGATTACTATCAATCAATCCAAGAGTTGAAAGCGGAGCTGAAAATGGCTCAGGAGAAAAATTATGTCCAAAATCAGATGGAATCAGCACTTGTGAGAGAGAAGGAAGCTCTGAAACAAGAGCTTGAAGATAACGTGACTTTGGATGAAGAAAACACAATGAAAATAGTTCAGTTGAATGAGGAACTGGAAAAGGTCAAGAAGGAAATCGAGGCTCATGACGAGCTCAAATCGATCCTTCTGCCAGAGAAGGAAGTTCTCAAAAAATCCAATAAGGAACGCAGCTTCCTTAATAAAGAATTGGCTCTAGATAAAATCAAACTAGAAAAAGAGCTGATGGAGGCTCGTGCTAATGATCAGAAAAGAAGCCAAGGACACCCAAGGCTAGTAGAAGAGCTGCAGGGAGAGATTTCTAAAACTCTAGTACAAAATCATGAGCTAAAGGAGGCAGTGTTCACAGTCACAAAGAAGAACGAAGGTCTTCGAGAACAACTGGAGAACAAAGGTAAACGAGAAAAAAATTTGAACGGTAAGATTGTTCGAATGACTAACGTAGAAGATCAAATGAAAAAAGAATTGTCCGCAGCGAAGGATGTCATCTGTTCACTGAAGAAGGAACTTCAGAAGAGAGATTTGGAAAAAAAGTTATAAAAGATGAAGGAATGGGTGACGTTGAAAGGTGTGAAACTGCAACAGAAGACGACAAGAGAGTAGTCGTTGTGAAGGAAGAAAAACAAGGAGAAGGATTAAGAAGCCAGAAACAAAACAAATAAAAAATGAAAAAACCAAAAAAAAAAAATATAAAATAAAAAACAAAAACAAAAAATAAAAAATAAAAAACAAAAAAAATTTAAAAATTAAAAACAAACAAAAAATTTTAGTGATAAGAATATTTTTTATTTTCTTTAAGGGAATATTATTTTATTTTTTATTTGTGAAAGGAATATATTCTTAGGTTATTTTGTGAAAGGAAAACTATTTATATTTCATAGCGACGTCGCTTATTTTATAAAAGGAATATACCGGTATTATTATTTTTGTGAAAGGAATATTATTTTATATTTTTTTTTTTTTAGGTTTAAGGATGCCAGGCTTAACTGCCTAGCATAATTATGCTCGTCTAAACTGCCTGGCATATATTTTTTTATTTTTAGGTTTAAGGATGCCAGGCTTAACTGCCTAGGCTAATGATGCTTGTCTTAACTGCCTGGCCTATTTTTTTTTTTCCTTTTTTTTTTTTTAAGGTTTAAGGATGCCAGGCTTAACTGCCTATGCTAAAGATGCTTGTCTTAACTGCCTGGCCTATTTTTTTTTTTTTTTTTTTTTTTTTTTTTTTTTTTTTAGATTTAAGGATGCCAGGCTTAACTGCCTAGGCTAATGATGCTTGTCTAAAATGCCTGGCATATTTTCTTTTTTTTAGGTTTAAGGATGCCAGGCTTAACTGCCTAGGCTAATGATGCTTGTCTTAACTGCCTGGCATATAATTATTTTTTTCTTTAGGTTTAAGGATGCCAGGCTTAACTGCCTAGGCTAATGATGCTTGTCTAAAATGCCTGGCATATTTTCTTTTTTTTTAGGTTTAAGGATGCCAGGCTTAACTGCCTAGGCTAATGATGCTTGTCTTAACTGCCTGGCATATAATTTTTTTTTTCTTTAGGTTTAAGGATGCCAGGCTTAACTGCCTAGGCTAATGATGCTTGTCTAAAATGCCTGGCATATTTTCTTTTTTTTAGGTTTAAGGATGCCAGGCTTAACTGCCTAGGCTAATGATGCTTGTCTTAACTGCCTGGCCTATTTTTTTTTTATTTTTAGGTTTAAGGATACCAGGCTTAACTGCCTAGGCTAATAATGCTTGTCTTAACTGCCTGGCATATAATTTTTTTTTTCTTTAGGTTTAAGGATGCCAGGCTTAACTGCCTAGGCTAATGATGCTTGTCTTAACTGCCTGGTATATATATATATATATATATATATATATATATATATATATATATATATATATATATATATATATATATATATATATATATATTAGGTTTGAGGATGCCAGGCTTAACTGCCTAGACTAAAAATGCTTGTCTTAACTGCCTGGCATTTTTTTTTCTTTTTTAAGTTTAAGGATTTTAGGCTTAACTGGCTAGCCTGATGATGCTTGGCTTACCTGCCTGGCATAATGATGCTTGGCTTAACTGCCTGGTCTAGTGACTTTTGGCTTAACTGACCGGTCTAATGATGCTTGGCTTAACTGCCTGGCCTAATAATGCTTGGCATAACTGCCTATCCTAAGGATGCTTGGCTTAACTGCCTGGCCTAATAATGCTTGGCATAACTGCCTATCCTAAGGATGCTTGGCTTAACTGAAAGGCCTAATGATGCTTGGCTTAACTGCCTGGCCTAATGAGGCTTGGCTTAACTGCCTGGCATAATGATGCTTGGCTTAACTGCAAGGGCTATTGATGCTTGGCTTAACTGTCTGGCCTAATAATGTTTGGTTTAACTGCCTGGCAAAATGATGCTTTGCTTAACTGCCTAGCCTAGTGATTTTTGGCTTAACTGCTTGGCCTAGTGATTTTTGGCTTAACTGCCTGGCCTGATGATGCTTGGCTTAACTGCCTGGCCTTATAATGCTTGGCTCAACTGCCTGGCAGAATAATTCTTGGCTTAACTGAAAGGCCTAATGATGCTTGGCTTATCTGCCTGGCCTGATGATGCTTGAATTAACTGCCTGGCATAATGGTGCTTGGCTTAACTGCAAGGGCTATTGATGCTTGGCTTAACTGTCTGACCTAATAATGTTTGGTTTAACTGCCTGGCAAAATGATGCTTTGCTTAATAGCCTAGCCTAGTGATATTTGGCTTAACTGCCTGGCCTAGTGATTTTTGGCTTAACTGCCTGGCCTAGTGATTTTTGGCTTAACTGCCTGGCTTAAAGATGATTGGCTTAACTGCCTGGCCTAATAATGCTTGGCTTAACTGCCTGGCCTGATGGTGCTTAGCTTAACTGCCTTGGCTAAGGATGTTTGGCTCAACTGAAAGGGCTAAGGATGTTTGGCTTAACTACTTTGTCTGAGGGTGTATGGCTTAACTGCCTGGCCTGAGGATGTTTGGCTGACCTGCCTCATCTAAGAAGGTTTGGCTTAACTACCTGGACTATGTGTGGCTGAACTGTCCGGAAAAAACCGAAACGCTTAACTGGATGGCCTAAAAAGAAGGGCCTAGGTGACTGGACTAAAAATGTTTGGCATGAACGCCTGGACTAGGGACGTTTGGCTTACCTGATTTGTATAGGGGTGCGAGGCTTAACTGCCTGGGCTAAGGTTGTATGGCTTAAATGCCTTGCCTTAGGAACTATGGCTTAGAGGCCATGCCTAAGGAAGTTTTGCGTAACTGCCTCAGCTAAGGATGTTTGGCTTAACTGACTGGCCTAGGAATGTTTGGCTTAACTACCTGGCCTAAGGAGGGACAGCTTCACTACCTGGCATAGGGATGCTTGTCTTAACTGCATTGCATCATAATGCTTGAGTTAACTTTATTGCAAAAAAATACTTGGCTTGGATACCTGGCATAAAGCTTGCCTTAAATGCCTGGCATAAAGATACTTAGCTTAAATGCCTGGCACAATTATGCTTGCCTATGCAGAGCCGAATGATGTTTGGCTTAACTGCAGAGCCTAATAATGAATGGCTTAAATGCCTGGCCTTAGGATGAATGACTTGAATGCTTGGCCATAAGATCATTGGCTTAAATATCTGACCTTAGGATGAATGGTTAAAATGCCTAGCCTTATAATGAACGGCTTAAATGCCTTGTCTCATAATGACCGGCTTAAATGCCTGGCCTTAGGATGAATGATTTAAAAGCCTGGCCTTAGGGTGAAAGGCTTAAATGCCTATCCTTAGGATGAAAGACTTAAATGCCTAGCCTTATAATGAATGGCTTGAATGCCTGGCCTTACGATGAAAAGCTTAAATGCTTAGTCTTATATCGAATGGCTTAAATGCCCGGCCTTAGGATGAATGCATTAAATGCCTGGCCTTATAATTAATGGCCTGAAAGCTTAGCCTTAGGATGAATGGCATAAATGCCTTGCCTTAAAATTAATGGCTAAAAGCCTGGCCTGGAAATGAATGGCTTAAATGCCTGGCCTTATAATGAATAGCCTAAAAGACTGGCCTTAGGACTAATGGTTTAAATGCCTGGCCTTATAATGATTGGTTTAAATGATTGGCCTTAGTATGAATGGCTTAAATGCCTAGCCTTATAATGAAATGCTTAGATGCATGGCCTTAGGATGAAAGGCTTAAATGCCTAGCCTTATAATGTTTGGCTTAAATGCCTGGCCTTAGGATGAATGATATAAATGCCTGGCCTTAGAATGGAAGGTTAAATGCCTGGCCAGAGGACGAGTGGCTTAAATGCCTAGCCTGAAAATGAATGGCTTAAATATCTGGCCTTATAATAAATGGCTTAAATGACTGGCCCTATAATGCAAGGCTTAAATGCCTGGCCTTAGGATGAATGGTTTGAAAGCCTGGCCTTAGGATGAAAGGCTTAAATGCCTAGCCTTATAATGAATGGCATAAATGCCTGGCCTTAGGATGAATGATTTAAAAGCATGGCTTTAGGATGGAAGGTTAAATGCCTGGCCAGAGGACGGGTGGCTTAAATGCCTAGCCTGAAAATGAATGGCTTAAATGCCTAGCCTGAAAATGAATGGCTTAAATGACTGGCCCTATAATGCAAGGCTTAAATGCCTGGCCTTAGGATGAATGGTTTGAAAGCCTGGCCTTAGGATGAAAGGCTTAAATGCCTAGCCTTATAATGAATGGCTTAAATGCCTGGCCTTAGGATGAATGATTTAAAAGCCTGGCCTTAGGATGGAAGGCTTAAATGCCTAGCCTTATAATGAATGGCTTAAATGCCTGGCCTTCGGATGAATGATTTAAAAGCCTGGCCTTATAATGCATGGCCTAAATGGCTGGCCCTAAAATGAATGGCTAAAAGCCTGGCCTTATATTGAGAGGCTTAAATCTCAGGCCTAAGGATGCTGGGCTTTAGGAAAGGGTCATGGGAACCAAGCCTGAAAATATAGAAGTTGGCAAAACCCACCTGATGAGCCCTTTGGTCTGGGCAAAACCCTTAAGTATGTCACAGTTGAAGTAATAGTGGTATTAGTATGTAAGAATGGAATCAATATGTATGTATGTATTTTCATACATACATACATACATATATATATATATATATATATATATATATATATATATATATATATATATATATATATATATATATATGTGTGTGTGTGTGTGTGAATGTGTGTGTTTATACATAGACATATATATATATATATATATATATATATATATATATATATATATATATATATATATATATATATATATATATAACCACGAAAAGCAAGATGTAAATACTGGATCGAAGTCAGTCTTATCAGCGACATAATGTGATTCTTAAAGTACAAACTCCAATTAAGTCTTAATTTTTCCTTTAATGACTAAGATGCATAATTTATGCTCATCATTAGTCAGCTATCGTAAGTTTTACGTACACACAAACACACACACACACCCATATGTCTCAATCTTTTTATAAGTATTATTAAAATCCCAGTTCTGTTGATATAAGGAACATCTCTTCTTTATCATATTATTTGCAAATCTAAAACCTCTGCTGTTTAGAATTGAGTCTGTTATTTCCACACTTAAACCAAGATCTTTTTGGTCTCCCAATCATTATATATATATATATATATATATATATATATATATATATATATATATATATATATATATATATATATATATATATATATATACATATATATATATATATATATATATATATATATATATATATATATATATATATATATATATATATATATATATATATATCTCTCTCTCTCTCTCACATATATACAAATATATATTTATATACATTATATATATACATATATATATATATATATATATATATATATATATATATATATATATATATATATATATATATATATATATATATATATATATATATTATATATATGTATGTATGTATGTATACATATACAAATACATACGTGTATATATAAATAAATTGTATATAATATACATATATATTGATATATGTGTGTATATATACATATATATATTGTATATATATACAGAGAGAGAGAGAGAGAGAGAGAGAGAGAGAGAGAGAGAGAGAGAGAGAGAGAGAGAGAGAGAGAGAGAATTCAAACTGTTTAAAATGAAGCTATTACATCTTTTTCTTCCAAGAAAAATTTTTTTTTTTCATGTACTAACAATAATTTTATTCTTTTAAACATTGAAATTTTGAAAATTATTTAAAATACCGAAGGCATTCAAGTGCCGTATTTCTTATTGTTTTTTATCTCGTGAATTAATTAACAATAATTTTTCATTAATTTAATCAGTGCCTTCGATTAGTCACAATTGGATTTTATGATTCATATGACATGATAACTTCCTTCTCCCATCCTATCAGCATCGGTTTAAAGGTTTAATGGCCGCTCATGAATGACAGAAACTGATATACATATGACATATGTCCATATGATCTGCGCCCATATATATATATATATATATATATATATATATATATATATATATATATATATATATATATATATATATATATATATATATATATATATATATATATATATGATGCATTAGCAGGGACCACTTGCCTTAGTTAGATAAGAACTGCTCATCACAAGGATCTGGCTATCTTTTGATGAATTTAGCTAATAAATCTTCTATAGATTTAGTCAGTCTCTAGAAAGAGAAAGTGACATTATCACCTGGGCTCCACAAGTCACTAGAAGAGTTGGAAAACCCAGGTCCACATGGATGAGGACTATGAGGCGCGAAATAGATGATAAATAGAGAAGTATTGAATTAATAGCTCAGGATAGAAACGACTAGCGAAATCTAACCGATACACGTTGCGTCAATCGGCGTAGGAGATAATGATGTATTTCTTCAAAAATCCAGACAATCGAAAATATTTTCTGTCTGACGTTCTGGTGAAACTGGAACCGAGACCAGACACTCTTACCTTTACTAATGATAAGAATATCACAAAGGTTTCTTATCTACTTGCAGATGACCTTGGTGGGATATAGAATAGTACGAAAGGATTGTGGAGGCCTGGAGCTAGCATCCTTGACTGCCGATTGCCAAACTGGGGTTTGAGGCCCGCTAAAACTCGTTTGTTCCATTGGTCGCTACAACCTCACCATCCTTGTGGGCTAAGGAAGAGAGGTTTGGGGGAGATAATATATCTATCTGTCGAGTCATCAGAAGCCATTGCTTGGCCGTCCTCGGTCCTAGTTTGGGTGGAGAGGGGGCTGGGGCGCTGATCAAATGTATATATGGTCAGTCTCTAGGACACTATCCAGCTCGATAGGGAAATGTCACTGTCCCTTGTCTCTGCCAATCATGCGTGGCCTTTAAACCTTCACAAGGTTCTTTTCGAAGACCTGACATGAAATGGAGAAAGAGCATTGTTGCCTTTACAGCGAAATGCGTCCAATATCAAGTCCGAAACCAGATACAAGATCCATTATCGAGAGGTGGCTATTCTCTTCTCCGATAACATTTCGGGGAGAAGAGGCAGAAGAAGAAGAAAAAGGAAGAAGAAGAAAGAAGAAGAACGAAGGGGTATCAGATCATTATTGGTAAAATAGTCGCCGAGTCACGATGTCGAAGTATATTTTTTTCTCTTGCCTTTTTATGTCAATAGATTGGCGCCATTACAGAGCAACGAGTGCGAGACAAGAAGCAGAAACACCAAACAGTCTCATTACCAAAACGGAATCTTATCTTGCGTCAATAAAAGTACATTAAGACGAAACGCAATTTATGGATAACAGAAATTTGATGTTCTATTGTAAAACCATTTAGAATTTCTGCGCCATTCGGGGAATGAAACAGAACAGATTTTCAATATCGTGATTGTACCATTTGGTGAATATCGTGGCGGGGTACTGTAAGCACTGGGACATAACTATCAATCGGTGATTGCTTTTATGGACTTACTTTAAGGATTATGGGCCATAAGGAAGGGTGTTGGAACGGCGTGGGGGGGGGGGGCATTCAGCGATTGAATACAATTAGGGAAAACTCTGTAATATAAAGTAAAAATCAAGAAGCCAAAATCGTTTTTCATATCTTATTCAGTGACGAAATCACATTATTTCCCAGAATTCTGAGATTTAAAATAAATTATTTTTTTCAAAGGAAATTAAAATAATATCTATTCTCCTCCCTAATTCATTGAAAAGTAATTAGATGAAAAGATCATATCTGTAAATCATAAAATTATCGGTACCATTATCCCTTTGGTGACCCCGGCCATGGAAACATCCATGTCAAGTCTCTTGGATTTTGGCCCAGAGTAAAATCGACTAACCAACAGAGGAATATTTTCTGCACTTCAGTACGGCCAAATGATAATAGATTTGAACTTTTGGTTTATTGCATTATTTTAATGAATGATTGAACCTTATCATAATATAAGCAAAATATCTTTGCAATAACTAAAAGTATTCAACCGCCTGGTGATCCATTGATGCAATTTTGAGTTATCCGTTTATATAACCGTAAGGGTTCTGATTACTAGATACTTATTTTGCGGAAATATCCACTAAAAATCAAGAATTCATTTGACAAAAACGAGATCTACATCCGAGTGAGGGCAGATACTGGCCATAATATAGTGTACCACACACACATCATACGCTCGTATACTTTAACAGTATTTCTGTTTTTTTATATATTGTCGTTATCGCTTTCCCCTCGCACTGATAACTTGTTTCTACCTGTATAAGCTTGCATCAATCTGCTTAAATTTTTGTGACCTTCTTTCACGGAAACTGTTGTCATAAAAGCTCGCTGTTTGTTGAAATAAAGTTAGTTCCAATTACGCTGTCTTTCAGTAACCACCTAACTAGTGCATATGCTCATTGGTGACTCCAGAGTGACCGGGTTGGTGCACACGCACAAGAGAAAACAAACGTGTATAGAAAGTGGATAGTATCAATACTTGTACAATACTGGTAAAGTAAACATTCAGTACCTTGCTTCCTTTGTGTGAATTCAGTACGTGTTTGCAGTTGTCAACCCAAATATTTTTCTATGGTGTACTGACGGTGTTTGGAAAAGGCTAGTGCATTTTGTATGCCAATGATTGCATAGCGTTGAATAGTGTTCAAGGTTTGCAAGGCAAAAAGTGTTGGAAATCTATTCGACTGCCCATTGCAATCTTCAATGTTTTTCTATCGTTACTCATTACCTCCGCCAACGAAGTAGGAAGGAGGTTACTTTTTCACCCCTGTTTGTGTTTGTTTGTTTGTGTGTATGTTTGATTGTGAACTTGCAGCGATTGACCAATATGTAAAAAGCTGGAAATGATTAAATTTTGGAAGGTCAAGGTCAAAGATAAAGGTCAAGGACAAGCAGAATGTCCAATACATATAATCAACAATATGTTTGGACATAGTTGACAAAGAATTTAAATTTGGTTAATATTTGTGTGCATGAACATCCACGCAAACTAATACATGTTAAGGTTAAAGGTCAAGGTCGAGTAAAAGGAGAAATAAGCTGCTGCGGAGGAGGTATGTGCTCTATTGAGAATTTAATGAGCGCATTGATCATTTTCATTCTACATGTGATTGTGCATTTTCAAATAATTGTAATTGTCCTGCTTCATTTATTGTTATGAAAGACAACCCTTGTATTTTCACATAGCATTAAGAAAAAAGTAAAATATGAACATCTCAAGATTGAACTTTTTATATAGATTTAGTTCACTGTTAAAAATTTGAAGTGAAAAACGTTAAAAATAATGGAATAATTGATGCCAGGCATTTACCGTTTAAAACGGATATATTGACGTAAAGAAGTAATATTACGGTCACCATCCCGTAAAAGATAATAACCACGTTCGGTACAAATTACGGTCGCCTGTATTTCACTAAAATACGGCTAAGATCAGAACGGTTTTTTTTTAAACAGCGTATTTATACACTAAAACCCATCTAGACTGTCTTTAATACGATTTTTTTTCATAAAACATATTTGCTAGGCGTGCTTGTGAGTTTGTAAATAATAGAAATTTTCATGTTTCTTACACCCATTTTCTCATGATCCACAAAAAATATAAAAATATGAAAATTTCTATATAAAATGTCCTTTTTTTTTATTCATCTACATAAATATAAAAGCGTTTACCCCTTCTTTGCCTTAGAATTCTTTTCTTAAAAACCTATTTATCTTATTAATAGATTATCATCATCTCCTCCTACTCCTATTGACGCACAGGGTCTCGGTTAGATTCCACTAGTCCTCTCTATCTTGAGCTTTTAAATCAATGCTTCTCCATTCATCATTTCCTACTTCAAACTTCATAGTCCTCAGCCATGTACACCTTGGTCTTCCAACTCTTCTAGCGCCTTGTGGAGCCCAGGGGAAAGTTTGATGAACTAATCTCTCTTGGGGAGTGCGAAGAGCATGCCCAAACCATCTCCATCTATCCCTCACCATGATCTCATCCACATGTGGCACTCGAGTAGTCTCTATTATAATTTCTGATTATATATGAAATTTATTCATCTTTCCATTTCAATCTTCAGTTTTTTCTAACGCTATTGTTACATAATTATTACGCAAAAGGGGGTATATACGCATAACAAAACCACTTGATGCCCGTTTTTACATGCAATTTTACACATAATATATAATTGTTTACTATAAATATTTGTAGGTTTGGAAATAATTTAAATTGTCAGATTTTATATACCAATTGACAGGGACGCCTTTCTTTTTACACTTGGTATACATATATTTTTTATTAACATTTCTATATAAAACTTTAATGTAAATTTACTCACATGAAAATTTAGTCACTATCGTTATAATCATCATTATAATCATAATTGTTATTATCCTTATTTCTAACAACACACACATACACACACACACACACACACACACACACACACACACATATATATATATATATATATATATATATATATATATATATATATATATATATATATATATATATGCAATTCTCAGTTTCTATGTTTAGTTAGTTACGCTATGCAACGTTAATGTAAGTAGGTTAACACACAGTAATTTTTCCCCGTGAAAAAAATAATACATTTTCTCATAAATCACGACTCTCATAATCAACATCACCACTATACCATGACTGATCAGGTATTTCTACACATTTTCACATAAAATAAAATCCTCTAGCATAACTCTCATATTTTAAAAACGCATTATAAAAATATCTATACGTTTTTCGCATAATTTTACCGCCACTTTTCACAGCTGAATAGAGACAGCATTATGATGATTTCCTTTGGTTGAGATTAAGAGAAACGTTTTCAGGAATGTCATTCTGGGGAAAGCTGTGTTCTTGATGTTGACGTTCATTTACGTCATTAAAAATGAAAGGCTTTAATGTGAATGTGAATGATGTTCTCTAACAGATACAAATGTTAATTGAAATCACAATTAATCACTCTCTCGTATCTATACAGCAATCAATTATTATTTTGAATATAATAAGAAAAAAATATCTTTTTTAAACATTAAAATCTTCAAAAATCTTTACAATTAATCATTTACTTAATCAATTAATCAACTAAAATTACATGCACGAATTACATGGATTAGACTGAAATGTATTTATAACTGTGAGCTAAACAGCACGGCGTTAGGGCCTGTGATGCCATTCAGCAAATAATCACAACTGGAGGTTGGTAGGAATCTTGCAGTCACATTAGAAAGATCTAGAGGGGCACTCAGTTGAGCGCAGACCTTCGCGGATGTAGCTTAACTCTCGACCTGTTGCTCAACCTTGACCTAGACCTTTGACCTTAAGATGTATTAATTCCCGTGGATTTTCATACACTCAAATATGAACAAAGTTTGAATTCTCTTTGACACCGATGTCCAAACTTTTGGCTGATTACATGAATTTGACATTTTGCTTGACCGTGACCTCAACCTTTGACCTTGACCTTCCAAAATTCAATAATTTCCTGCTTTTTACATAACAGTTAATTCCTGCTAGTTTCATTAATCTAAGATTAAAATTGTTACCAGGAAGCTGTTCATAAACATACAAACATACACAAACACAAACAAGGGGTAAAACATAACCTCCTTCCAACTTCGTTGCCGGAGGTAAATATATAAAAAGGCCAGGCAGCAAGATGGAAGAAAGGAAACGGGAACAGAAATAAATAAGAGTCATATAGTGCAAGTGCATCAAAAGGTTAAAAAAAAAAAAAGATACAAAAGACCCTTACATTTATGCATACAGTCATGCATACAGTTGTACACTGTTACAAGATTTCTGTTTTTTCTATATTGTCTATCGCTCTCCCCTCGCATTGATAACTTGTGTCTGCCTGCATGTACTTGCATCAATCTGTTTGAATTTTTGTGACCTTCTTCCACGAAATTGTTGATATAAAACCTCGCTGTTTGTTGAAATATGGTTAGTTACATTCACTACGCTTATCAGTTATTACCTCTGACAACTTGTATCTACCGGCATGTGCTTGTATCAATTTGTTTGAATTTTTGTGATCTTCTTCAATTGAAACTGTTGATATAAAAGCTCGCTGTCAGTTCAAATAAAGTTAGTTACATTCACTCCGCTTATCAGTTAATACCTAACTGGTACCTCCACACACAGTATACCCTTATTGCATTTTTAAAGGATGGAGTTAATTCATTCCCCATTACACTGTGAATCTCAAAAGTAGCGCCTTCATAAAAAAAAAGTCACGAAAGTTCGTCCATTAGTTAGAGCAGACACATTGATAGATTAACTAACTAGTTTAAACTGACATTGCATCAACTCTGGTCATTGAAACCAAGAACACAGACAGACAGACAGACAAACGAAAAGCCCTTTCCCGGTGGAAATTGAGACAGAAGATCCTATGCAGCCTTCGATCTAAGGGCTTCTGTGATGCAAAGGCTACTGTTAAGCAAGGGCTTCTGTAATGCAAGGACTTGTGTGATGCAAGGGCTTCTGTAATCCACGGGCTTCTGTGATGTAACGACTTCTGTAATACAAGGGCATCTGTGATGCAAGGGCATCTGAGATGCAAGGGCTTCTTAGACGCAAGGGCTTATGTGATGCAAGGACTTATGTAATCCAAGGGCTTCTGTGATGCAAGGGCTCATGTGAAGAAAAGGCACCTGTGATGCAAGGGCTTCTGTGATCCAAGGGCATCTGTGATGCAAGGACATCTGTGATGCAAGGACTTCTGTGATCCAAGGGCATCTGTGATGCAAGGACTTCTGTGATCCAAGGGCATCTGTGATGCAAGGACTTCTGTGATTCAAGGACATCTGTGATGTAAGGGCACCTGAGATGTAAGGGCTTCTGTGATCCAAGGGCTTCTGTGATTCATGGCCATCTGTGATGCATGGGCATCTGTGATGCAAGGCCATCTGTGATGCAAGGGCATCTGTGATGCAAGGGCATCTGTGATTTAAGGGCATCTATGATACAAGGGTTTCTGTAATACAAGGGCATCTGTGATGCAAGGGTATAAGTGATACAAGGGCTTCTGTTATGTAAGAACTTCTTTAATACAAGGGCATCTGTGATACAAGGGCTTCTGTAATGCAAGGGCATCTGTGATTCAAGGGCATCTGTGATTCAAGGGCTTCTGTGATGCAAAGGCATCTGTGGTACAAGGGCTTCTGTGATGTAAGGACTTCTGTAATACAAGGGCATCTGTGATGCAAGGGCTTAAGTGATCGAAGGGCTTTTGTAATGCAAGGGCTTCTGTGATCCAGGGGCATCTGTGATGCAAGTTGTTATATGATGCAAGGGCTTCTATAATCCAAGGACTTATATGATGCAAGGGCTTATGTGATCCAAGGGCTTCTGTGATGCAAGGGCTCATGTGAAGCAAGGGCATCTGTAATGCAAGGGCTTCTGTTATCTAAGGGCATCTGTGATGCAAGGGCTTCTGTGATCCAAGGGCATCTGTGATGCAAGGGCTTCTGTGATTCAAGGACATCTGTGATCCAAGGGCATCTGTGATGCAAGAGCTTCTGTAATACAAGGGCATCCGTGAAGCAAAGGCTTCTGTAATGCAAGGACTTCGTGATCAAATGGCATCTGTGATGCAATGGCATCTGTGATATAAGGGCATCTCTAATGCAATAGCACCTGTGATGCAAGTGCTTTTATGATGCAAGGGCTTCTATAATCCAAGGGCTTATATGATGCAAGGGCTTATGTGATCCAAGGGCTTCTTTGATACAGCGAAATATGTAATGCAAGGGCTACTGGGATGCAAGGGATTCTGTGATCCAAGGACTTCTGTGATGCAAGGGCTACTGTGATGCAAGGGGTTCTATGATGCAAAGGCATCTCAATATATCTGTGCCTAAATTGCAAGTCAGGTGGAGATGCAAATTAACTGCTTCTGGGATTGATGAGGAACTTCATAGCTAGAGCGTCTGAGAGTGCTTCAATAATAATAATAATAATAATAATAATAATAATAATAATAATAATAATAATAGTGCAGCCTCAGTGACTTTAAATTCATGAGAACATTTTAAAAAGTGTCTTTTAAAATCAACGCCTTTGAGGTATCATTATTATCTATATATTAATACGATAGCGTGTGTGTTATTTATTTTGTGCGTCACACTTTAAAGAAACCGGAAATAATTTCATGGTATACTCTTACAAATTCACATTAGACTTTGATTACTTAACCAAAGCACATCTTATATAGTTTTCCCAATTTTGTCTTTAGCACCTGACTTTTTTTTTAAATATACGACAAAAATTGAGTTCTATCCATTTCCATAATTTGTTCTCACAATAATTCTACTCATGGCCAGAAAAGAGGAAATAACTTCACTATAAATATTGTATATAAAGAAGTTTTGTAAATTGTTTCATGTATTGCTAATTTTTTTAAAGAAATATTTTATCACATTTTATTCAAACCTGTATACGTTGGAACAAGATTAGTATTGAAAATATCATTTCGTGTAACTTACACGGGTTCCGCTG
>NC_090753.1:59080019-59082016 GCF_036898095.1 Palaemon carinicauda
ATACTGAGACAGGAAAAAAGCAACATGGATACGAGGATAAACTACATTAGAGGATATTCTAACAAGTAAGAAAGAGAAATGGATGTGGGCAGATCTTATGTTGAGAATGACAGATAATAGGCGGCCAAGAAGAATAACAGAATGGGTCCATAGAAATTACAAAACAAGCAGGGGACGGATGAGAAAAGAAAGGATTGACAAACTAAGAGAATTTGCGAGTATAGGCATAAAAAGAACATAAACAGACGAGAGTCCAAGGACATGCCTGAGGCCTTTGACCAGCAATGGACTAGCAACTGCTGATGATGATGATACAGCATATATATATATATATATATATATATATATATATATATATATATATATATATATATATACATATATATATATATATATATATATATATATATATATATATATATATATATATATATATACATGCATATACAAATATATATAGATATATACAAGTGTTTGTGTCTATATTCATACGTGTATACATAATTTCCAAATATGGTTTAAAGTTTAATTGCCATATTCGTAAAAGACACTAGAACATCCCTTTCAGCAAAGTTGTGTCACATATTCTCCCGTAATAATCTTGGGGAAAGTAATAAGTATTTTTTCGTCAACCTCTCTGAAGATTTTTTCAACTTTTGTAGAAGCAAATTGAGAATTCTCTTTTTTAAATACTTGCGTTTGTCAGGAAGGCCTTGAAGTATATTGACATTTGCGCGTAAGTTAATCAAAACTACGTCTCTCTGTTGGTCGGGGCCGAGTCCCAAGGGCCACACATGACAGCCTACTTCATTTTCATCACAATTAACCGACAAATCTACGGGCCAACCAAGGGAAAGGCCCGTGCCAACAACAAGTGTTGGCTTTAATACCCCAAGAAGAATAACCGACAAGCCAAGTTGCATCCCTAATTGGAAGGTAGGACACTACGGTGAGAGCTGCATAGTACGAAAAGGATATAGAGAAGAAACGAATTAACTATGAATTAGAAATAATATAAAACATTAAAATATGGCAATTTAAGTACATTATTATTATTATTATTATTATTATTATTATTATTATTATTATTAGGTAAGCTAGAACCCATCTTGGAAAAGCAGGATGCTATAAGCCCAGGGGCTCCAACAGGGAAAATAGCCAAGTGAGGAAAGGAAGAAAAGAAAAATAAAATATTTTAAGAACAATAATAACACTAGAATTAATATTTCCTATATAAACTATAAAACTTCAACAAAACAAGAGGAAGAAAAATGAGATAGAATGGTGTGCCCGAGTGTCCTCAAGCAAGAGAACTCTAACACAAAGACAGTGGGTATCACTAAACCCCTTGGACCATGCTGGCATAAGGCCTGCTTAAACAAGAACAATCCATCAACCATAAACGACTTGAAGTTTTTCTACTACACAAGGCAATGACATTTTGTTACATTTAAACGACGGGTTTATAAACATAAAGAACAAATTCTCTCTCTCTCTCTCTCCTCTCTCTCTCTCTCTCCTCCTCTCTCTCTCTCCTCTCTCTCTCTCTTTAAAAAGCCGTTTACTAAACAAGGCAATGACATTTTGTTACATTTAAGTACGGGTTTATAAACATAAGGAACAAAAGACTCTCTCTCTCTCTCTCTCTCATCTCTCTCTCTCTCTAAAAGCCATCTACTATAAGACACTATTGTCACATCCGCAAATGCGTTTTCGGATCTCCTGATGCACCGAACACCCTCGGGGTGGTAAAACATCTTCTGGCGAGTCATTAACATTTTTCTGAAGGAATGATCCTTAAGCTCTCTTAAAAATGCTCTTAAAAGCTCCCTTGGGAGCGTCTTCATTAAGCAGGACCTTGCGTGCTAAAACACAATTTTGAGAGAGAGAGAGAGAGAGAGAGAGAGAGAGAGAGAGAGAGAGAGAGAGAAGAGAGAGAGAGAAATTTACCTCCTTTCTGTGTATCCCGAGAAGTAACTGTAAGTAAATTTGCGTAT
>NC_090753.1:59087516-59122516 GCF_036898095.1 Palaemon carinicauda
CTATCTGGTGGTTTGTCTACGTATCCCCCTTCTCTCTCTCTCTCTCTCTCTCTCTCTCTCTCTCTCTCTGTATGTTTGTTTGTCTACTTAGTATCTCTCTCTCTCTCTCTCTCTCTCTCTCTCTCTTGTATTTGTGTGCCGGTGAAGTGAACACTTGTGCGTCCCTAAAAATATCCTGATTTAACGCGGATAACAAAAAGGCTATCGAGTGAAATATAGCTACAAGTTTTCGTGAATAGTCGGTAATTAGTTTGAGGGCAGAAAAGTGAGATAAATCGTTGGCATAGGATAGTTATCTTGTGAATTAATAAAAATCTGATCAAGATGGCATTGTATAACACAGGCAACTCGTGGAGAGACATCGCTGGAGTCAGCAGGCAAATTTCATGAGTTGGCGAAGCAGGAGCTCGACCGATTGACATCAGATGTCACTAGCAGCTCCAACCAGTGTGACGGAAAAATATTCGCAGACATATTGAAACAATATGATCCAATAGACTGGAACAAATCTGCGGAAAACATCAGTAAAATAATTGAAGAAATTCCAAAAAAAGATCCAAGTGTTAAAGAGACTTATAAAGAAAGTATACATCAATCAACACATTCCATCAAAGAACAATAACAAGTCCAATATGGTGAATATGCTGATTGATGGCATTGGGAAAAAGAATGCCAAAATGGTTGTAATACATGTAAGATATGGTATTCCATTAATAATCCTCAACAACTGATTAGAAAATGTAATGCCTGTAATGTTCCAACACACCCACATGTGCTGAAATACAGCAAAAAATAAAAAATAGAGACACAAAGGTATTCTGCTCAACATGCTTAGTCTGGATAGAAATATAATTTAGTCGAGACTAAAGCTGCAAATAGTTGAAGAAGAAGAAGAAGAAGAAGAGAAAAATGAACAGGATATGTGCAAGGATGCAGAGGAAATCATTGATATAACTTATGATGCCATCTAACAACATACTTATGAAGAAATAAATTATCAGATGGAAATAAATAATAGACCCAAGAGACTCTACCCGGACCTACATACTTTTAGGGAAGAGCAAGAACAAGAAAAAAAAGAAAAGAAAGATATAGTCTGTAATAGGCTGAAAAGAGGGAATTGCAAATTTGGTGAAAGATGCTACTACAAGCATCCAAAGATATGCCATAATTATGAAATATATGGTAAATGTGCGTATTTAGACGGATATGGAGACGAATGCAGAGATCTCCATCCAAAAATATGCAAAACCCTAAAGAAGGAAAAGGATGCAGTTTCAACAAAAAATATCGATATATGCATCCTGCAACTATGAATGAGAGTAAGAAAACTCAGCAAACTGAAAAGAAAAACAAAAATGAAACAAAAAAAGAAACAAAAAAGCAGGCCGCGTATATACCGCACTATGCACCAAAAAAGGCCTTTCAACCTAAATCTCCACAAATAGAGCCCAACTACAAAGAATGCATATATAATGCCAGGGGTTGGTGAAGATATGGGGATAATTGCAGGTTTACACACAAAAATAAGTATGAAGGCGAAAGAACAAATATTATGGAAAAGTTGGATTTTTAATGGCAGAATTCAAAGAAATGAAGAAAAGAACATCATATCAGAACAGGAAGGAAGCATGGGAGAATCCATATTATTACCAATATTAAATAATGGAAATGAAACACAACCATAATAGTGATGAATGCACAGGGTTTAGTCACGAGTAACTGTAAAAGGAAAATAGAGTTCCTAGAAGAACTAACCCAAATTGAAAAAATAGATATATTAAATATAAGTGAAACATGGTATTCCCAAGAGACTGGCAGTGATGACCAGATAAATGGTTTCCAAACTTATAGATCAGACAGAAAAAATAGGAATCAAGGGGGAACCGCAATATATGGAAGAGACATAAATCAAGGAAAAGTCTGTGAAAAATACACCAACACAGAATGTGAATTGATTGCGGTAGAATTTGAATTTGAAAAACTAGTGAATATTGTAGTTTACAGACCCCCAAATACTAAGGAGTTTGACAGAATAATAGAAAAAATAGATGATATATGTAGAAACCATAAAGACTGGAATATACTCCTATCCGGAGATTTTAACTTTCCTTTCGTGGATTGGAAAGAACGGATAGAAGAAAGTGGTTGTATGTATACATATAAAAAAGAGAGTAATAGTAGCGCAGAAGATAAGAGGCAATTTGAAAAGCTTCAAGATATGCTATTAGAACATAATATGCAACAAATAAACCACATTCCAACAAGAAAGGAAAATGTCCTAGATCTAGTATTTTTGAATGAGGTGAATTATGTTAAAGAAATAATAGCGTATAAAATGGGAATTTCAGACCACAATGTCATAGAATTGATAGTTCATTCCAAAGCAAGTGATCACAGAATTAATAAAAGCACAAAACTTTGGGAAGGATATGGAAAATATAACTTTTACAGTAAGAATATAAAATGGTCAGAAATAAATGAAGAACTGAATAAAGAATGGAAAAATGTATTTATAAGTGATAATATACAGGTAAATACGGACATACTGTACAAAATACTGGAGAAAATTGTTGAAAAATATGTACCGAAAAAAAAACAATAAACAAAAGACGTGCATACCAAGAGACAGAAGGATCTTATTTCAGAAAATTAGAAAGTGGAAGAAAAATCTTGCAAAAGAAAAAAATGTGTGGAAAATGAGGGAAATAAAATGTAAGATAGAAAATGCAGAACAAAAGATTATACAGTCGAAAGAAAATGAAAAAAGGGACTTAGAAGAAAGGACACTTCAAAATATAAAAAGAAACCCCAAAGTACTTTACTCCTATGCAAAAAAAATGAATGAAAGGAGAATAGAAATAGGCCCTCTAAGAATTGAAGGACGGCTAACGAATGAAAAAAAGGAAATATGCAACATATTAGCAGAAAAATATAAGAGTGAGTTCACGCCAAGAATTACGAATGAGAATAATGAAACAGAAATGAGAGAAGAAAATGTTGAATATCTAACGGATATAGATATTAATGAAGCAGATATTGTCACGGCTATAAACGAAATTAGAAATGGATCGGCAGCCGGACCAGATGGAGTTCCAGCGATTTTGTTAAAAAAAACTGCAAACACTATCGCGAAGCCGATTGCAATACTGCTAAGACAGAGTGTAGATATGAGCGAGATATATGTTAAACATAAATTAGCTTATATAACCCCTATCTTCAAAAGTGGATCAAGACTAGAGGCAAGCAATTATAGACCTGTTAATCTAACATCACATATTATGAAAGTGTATGAGAGGGTAATAAAAAAGAAAATAGTGAACCATTTGGTCAAAAATAATTTGTCTAATATGGGTCAACACGGTTTCGTACCTGGAAAAAGTACACAGACCCAACTGATAGCACACTATGAAAACATATACAATAATATGATAAATGAAAAAGACACAGATGTGATCTATCTAGATTTTGCAAAAGCCTTTGACAAGGTAGACCATAACATATTGGAGAAAAAAATGAGAAAGCATAATATTGTGGGGAAAGATAGGAAAATGGGTAAAAGAATTCCTGCAAAACAGAAAACAGATAGTGGTTGCAAATGACGAGAAATCAGATGAAGCCCAGGTAATATCTGGTGTGCCCCAAGGTACGGTATTAGCTGCACTGCTATTTGTTATTATGATCTCAGACATAGACTGTGATGTTGAAAACTCCGTAGTGAGAAGTTTCGCCGATGACACAAGAATAAGTAGAGAAATTACTTGTGATGAAGATAGGAACTCACTACAAAGAGATCTAAACAAAATATATGAATGGGTGGAGATAAATAGGATGGTATTTAACTCCGATAAATTCGAATCAATAAATTATGGAAACAGAGAAGGAATGGTGTGTGCATACAAGGGACCTAATAATGAGACAATCACAAACAAGGAAGCAATTAAAGACCTTGGTGTAATTTTAAATAGGAATATGTTATGCAACGACCAAATAGCAACACTGTTGGCTAAATGTAAAGCAAAAATGGGAATGTTATTCAGACACTTTAAAACAAGAAAAGCTGAACACATGATTATGCTTTACAAAACTTATGTGCGTAGTACACTCGAGTACTGCAATGTGATATGGTACCCACACTACCAAAAGGATATTGCGCAAATAGAGAGTGTACAAAGGTCCTATACTGCTAGAATAGAAGAAGTTAAGGACCTTGACTACTGGGAAAGACTGCAATATTTAAAACTATACAGTCTAGAAAGGAGAAGAGAACGCTACATGATAATTCAAGCATGGAAGCAAATAGCAGGAATTGCTGAAAACATCATGGAGCTTAAAATATCAGAAAGAGCAAGCCGAGGTAGATTAATAGTGCCAAAAAGCATTCCAGGTAAACTGAGAAAGGCGCACAGGATATTAATCCACTACGCACCAGCATCGATAATGCAGCGACTATTTAATGTGCTGCCAGCTCATCTAAGAAACATATCAGGAGTGACCGTAGATGTGTTTAAGAATAAGCTCGATAAATACCTAAGATGCATCCCAGACCATCCAAGACTGGAAGATGCAAAATACACCGGAAGATGCATTAGCAACTCTCTGGTGGATATACGAGGTGCCTCACACTGAGGGACCTGGGGGAACCCAAACAAAAAATAAGGCAATAAGGTAAGGCTCTCTCTCTCTCTCTCTCTCTCTCTCTCTCTCTCTCTCTCTCTCTCTCTCTGTATGTTTGTTTGTCTACTTAGTCTCTCTCTCTCTCTCTCTCTCTCTCTCTCTGGCAATTTGTCTACTTATCCTTCTCTCTCTCTCTCTCTCTCTCTCTCTCTCTCTCTCTCTCTCTCTCTCTCTCTGTCTCTCTCTCTCGCTTTCTCTCTGGTGGTTTGTCTACGTATCCCCTCTCTCTTTGTATGTTTGTTTTTCTGCTTAGTCTCTCTCTCTCTCTCTCTCTCTCTCTCTCTCTCTCTCTCTCTCTCTCTCTCTCTCTCACTCTTTTAGGTCCAGCAAAGCAACCGTCCTCCACCACCTAAGATCTTTCCTTCTTTAATTGAATCTTGTCTTATTCAGGATATAAAATAGAGTAAAAGTTAAAACTTCGAATTTCTTTCGTTGGATCTTTTTCAAGATCCTTTTAAGATAGGAAATACGTCCGCCGGGGAATGGCAGTTCATATAATATATAAAAGTCTTCTGCTTAAGTGTTGAGGTAAAAGGGAATTTAGAGAAACTTGCTTCAGCAAAGACGAAAATTCGTCTCGGAGATAAATTTGTTTAAAAGAGAGAGAGAGAGAGAGAGAGAGAGAGAGAGAGAGAGAGAGAGAGAGAGAGAGAGAGAGAGAGTTTACACACATTCCATTGCTCCACAAGAAATAAACAAATAAACCTTGTCTTACTCACATGTAACATTCCTGATATAAAGGGCGAAGACTGGCGGCGTGAGATTATTGTTGGTGGCCTGACAGGTGAAGGGCGAATCCAGGTCCTCTCTGGATGCTGGGATCTCCAGCCAGTTGAAGCTGCCGCTCTGTCCCACGGTGCTGTTGGGGTCCACGGCGATTCCCCTCTGCAGCCAGACCACACTGGGCGGCGGTTTACCTGCCTCAAAGGACCTTTCAGGTTATCTGGGATAGCGAGTTAGGAGTTTCACCGATATCTATTCACATTTCCTACTAAGCATTGATTCACATTATCGGTCCAGTCGCGCTCCGCTCTCGCTCCAGTCACGGTCCGGTCGAGTATTGTTACGTGATTTTAAATGGAAGCATTCACAATGGCGCTCTGGTCTGCTCTCTCTATCCGGTCATGGTAGAAAAGAAATCAATATGTACAAGCTAATTTTCACTGCGTAAATACATTTCCTAGTATCAATGAACAATATTCCTAAACATTTATGCTTTTTCCTTATATTATAATTTTGTCAAGACACTGGTCGGATCGACACTGTGAACACCCCTGTACCTAGACCTAACCGAGACTGGAGCATGGGTGGACCGATAGTGTGAATCAACCCTAATCCCCTCCTTGTAATGTGGTCTGTGAATAGGTGTTGTAATGCTGTGAATAATTGAGATAGCTTCTTTTTTATTGTGAATCCAAAATGAAGTCGTTTAAAATTACTATTTTACTGAATGTTTTCCGCTTAACAATTGTTTGAGTTAGTGGTTGATTGTATAATACAGTTCAGGACTGAGTGCTGAGCGTGAGCTGTTACAGTGTTGGGTATGGAGCATATTTTTGTTCATGGATGGTATGGAACATGAACTTGTTCGGGGCTGGGTACAGAGCATATGCTTATTCAAGATTTGGTACAGAGCATGTGCGTGTTAAGGGTTGAGTATGGAGCATGAGCTTGTTCGACGTTAGGTACAGAGCATGTGCTTTTTATGGATTGGTACAGAGCATGTGCTTGTTTAAGATTAGGTACGGAGCACATGCGTGTTAACGGTTGAGTATGGAGCATGAGCATTTGTGGTTGGGTACAGAGCATGCGCTTGTTCATGGTTAGTACAGAGAATGTGCTTGTTCAAGATTGGGTACGGAGTATGTGCGTGTTAAGGGAAGAGTATGGAGCTTGAGCTTGTTCGATGGGTATTGAGCATGTGCTTGTTCAGGGTTGGGCACGGAGTATGTGCTTGTTTGGGGATGGTACAGATCATGTGCTTGTTCAAGATTGGGTACGGAGCATGTGCTTGTTCAAGGTTGGGTGCGGAGCATATGCTTGTTCGAGGATGGGTATGGACCACTTGTTTCTTCAAATTTTGGGTATGGAGCATATGCCTGTTCATGGTTGGTTACGGAGCATGTGCTTGTTCAGGGCTTAATGCGGAGCATATGCTTGTTCGAGGATGTGTATGGACTATGTGTTTGTTCAAGTTTTGGGTATGGAGCATTTTCTTGTTCATGGTTGGTTACGGAGCATGTGCTTGTTTAAGATTAGGTACGGAGCACATGCGTGTTAACGGTTGAGTATGGAGCATGAGCATTTGTGGTTGGGTACAGAGCATGCGCTTGTTCATGGTTAGTACAGAGAATGTGCTTGTTCAAGATTGGGTACGGAGTATGTTCGTGTTAAGGGAAGAGTATGGAGCTTGAGCTTGTTCGATGGGTATTGAGCATGTGCTTGTTCAGGGTTGGGCACGGAGCATGTGCTTGTTCGGGGATGGTACAGATCATGTGCTTGTTCAAGATTGGGTACGGAGCATGTGCTTGTTCAAGGTTGGGTGCGGAGCATATGCTTGTTCGAGGATGGGTATGGACCACTTGTTTCTTCAAGTCTTGGGTATGGAGCATATGCCTGTTCATGGTTGGTTACGGAGCATGTGCTTGTTCAGGGCTTAATGCGGAGCATATGCTTGTTCGAGGATGTGTATGGACTATGTGTTTGTTCAAGTTTTGGGTATGGAGCATTTTCTTGTTCATGGTTGGTTACGGAGCATATGTTTGTTCAGGGTTAAGTTTGGAGCATATGCTTGTCCGAGGATCGGTATGGAGCATGTGCTTGTTCAGTGTTGGTTATGGAGCATGTGCTTGTTCAGGGTTGGGTGCGGAGCATATGCTTGTTCGAGGATGTGTAGGGACCATGTGTTTGTTCAAGTTTTGGGTAGGGAGCATATTCTTGTTCATGGTTGGTTATGGAGCATATGTTTGTTCAGGGTTAGGTACTGAGCATATGCTTGTACGAGGATCGGTATGGAGCATGTACTTGTTCAGGTTTGGGTATGGAGCATGTACTGGTTCAGGGTTGGGTGCGGAGCATATGCTTGTTCGTGGATGGGTATGGACCATGTGTTTGTTCAAGTTTTGGGTATGGAGCATATGCTGTTTCATGGTTGGTTACGGAGCATGTGCTTGTTCAGTGTTTGGTGCGGAGCATATGCTTGTTCGATGATGTGTATGGACCATGTGTTTGTGCAAGTTTTGGGTAGGGAACATATGCTTGTTCAGGGTTGGTTATGGAGCATGTGTATGTTCAGGGTTAGGTACGGAGCATATGCTTGTTCGAGGATCAGTATGGAGCATGTGCTTGTTCATGTTTGGGTATGGAGTATGTTATGTACTTGTTCAGGGTTGGGTCCGGAGCATATGCTTGTTAGATGATGTGTATGGACCACGTGTTTGTTTAAGTTTTTGGGTACGGAGGGTTGGTTACGGAGCATGTGCTTGTTCAGGGTTAGGTATGGAGCATGTGCTTGTTCAGGGTTGGGTACAGAGCATATGCTTGTTGTGGGTTAGGTATGGAAAATATGCTTGTTCGAGGATCGGTATGGAGCATGTGTTTGTTTAGGTTTGGGTATGGAGCATGTGCTTGTTCAGGGTTGGGTACAGAGCATATGCTTGTTGGGGGTTGGGTATGGAAAATATGCTTGTTCGAGGATCGGTATGGAGCATGTGTTTGTTTAGGTTTGGGTATGGAACATGTGCTTGTTCAGGGTTGGGTACAGAGCATATGCCTGTTGTGGGTTGGGTATGGAAAATATGCTTGTTCGAGGATGGGTATGGACCTTGTGTTTGTTCAGGTTTGGGTATGGAGCAAGTAATTTTTCAGGGTTGGGTACAGAGCATATGTTTGTGCAGGGATGATATGGAACATGAGCTTGTTTGAGGTTTGGGTACGGAGCATATGTTGTTCAGGGTTGGGTACGGAGCTTGTGTTTGTTCAGGGTTGTGTACGGAGCTTATGTTTGTTCCGGGTTGGGTACAGAGCATGTGCTTGTTTGAGGCTTGGGTACGGAGCATGTGCTTGTTCAGGATTGTGTACAGAGCATGTGCAAATCCCATAACTGCTCTGTTATAGATATAGAAAAAATGATTGTTTTTACACGGTCAATTAAAGAATTTAGTGTCTAATATTGGTAGTCTGGTTCTTATTGATAACAAAACTACACATTCCAATAGCCTTCTTAAATGTTATTAGTGTTTAAGATTTTTTGTAGGAATGTCAATGCCCTAATGTACAAATTACGCCAGAAAAAGGAAAAAAAAAAGTCATTTGTTTGTATGTTTGGACAGTATGTGTACAGTATGTGTAAAATATCATTAATTATCCTTGTTGGTGTAATGTCAGAGTTTATGTGTGGATGTCCGTATGTGACATTTGGATGTATGTATTGGACTTGTATGTATGATTGTATGTGTGTGCGGTTCTGTATGTAGTTTTTTAAGCTTTTGTGTGTGCTGATGTTTAGGCCCTTCTCTGTGTGGATGTTTACGTATGTGTATTTCTTGCGTTTGTGTGTGTGCCTCTCTATGTGTGGATATATACGCATGTTTGTGTATGCATCTATATGCTCTTCTTTGTGTAGATGTATACACTTACGTATGACTTTATGTGTATGTGTGTATGGCCGATCCATATAATAATAATAAAAGTAAATTCCACCTTGAGGGTAACGCCTTCATGAGATATAATTCAACCCCCAACTGGGCAGAAATGGCAATAAACACACACACACACACACACACACACACACACACACACACTCACTCATGGGTCGTAAAGATAAAAAGATTATTTGGATTTTCTTTCCATTTAGGAAATTTTGTTTCCAAGAAGGAAAAAAAAGAAAACAATGTACGTCGTTGAGAAGAATCTTTTGTCTGAAGAAACTAACGCTGTTGTTTATATTACAGACCTTACTTTTTTATATCTTTTTTTTTTTTTTTTACTCCTGAGATTACGTATCGTTTTATTTATGTTTTGTTCTTTGTTGTTTACTAATTAGATTTCTGTTGTATTTGTTTTTAGATTAATTGAGGGTAAGATAATACTCAATGAAATATGCCTATACTCATGAGCTATATGTATATATATATATACATACATATCGGTATAAATATTTATGTATATACTATATATATATATATATATATATATATATATATATATATATATATATATATATATATATATATATATATATATATATAATGCTGTGTTTGCCCTTATTTATATACTCGTATAGATAAAAAAAACATTCGATATAAATTTACATCTTCAGCAACTTACATTACGTTTAACCATCATCGATAAACACAAAATATTGATTAAAATGTCTTAGATAACATCCGTTTAATATAATTTATGAAAATGCTTTGTTGGGATAAAATTTCACGATGACAAAATATAATCTAAAAAGAAGAAATAAATCCAAATTATGAGTTTATCATTGGATTTGGATAATGAAAATAAAATCGTAGATTAGCTCAAAATGATTATGCCGAAGGTCATTAAATAAGATTTATGCTTAAAGTTTATCAAAAGGATTTTGATTCGCTGAAGAAATTTCGGGATCACATGAAAGAAATTGAATGAGCATAAAGAGACGGATCAAGATTATCAAAAATTAATTAATCAAAATATGTATTAACTTTTATCTTAATTAGCTATATTATTATTATTATTATTATTATTATTATTATTATTATTATTATTAATAGTAATATTAGCTAAGCTACAACCCTAGCTGGAAAAGAAAGATGCTGTAAGCCCAAGGGCTCCATCAGGGAAAAATAGCCCAGTGAGGAAAGGAAATAAGGAAATAGATAAACGATATAAGAAGTAATGAACAATTGAAATGAAATGTTTTAAAAACATTAACATTAGAGTTAGAGCTCTCCTGCTTGGGTGTTCACTTGGGCACAGTATTCTATCCTATTTCTCTCCCTCTTGTTTTAAAATTTTTTATAGGATATATAGGAAATATTTTTTATGGTGTTACTCGTCTTAGAAGATTTTATTTTTCCTTGTTTCCTTTCCTCACTGGGCTATTTTCCTGCTTTTGAAACTAGGGCTGTAGCTTAGCAAGTAAAAATAATAATAATAATAATAATAATAATAATAATAATAATAATAATAATAATAATAATATATAAACTATAAAAGGACTTATGTCAGCCTGTTATTATGGTGCATGGGATTTAATGGGGGATCCTACCTACCCTACACACCTACCATAGGTAGGATGATGCACATTAGATAAGGCTATAGATCGATGTAAATTAGATCATATAATTTTGGTATTACTTTGGCATCATTCAATTCTTTTTGTTATATTTTTGTATTCGTACGGCTCAAAATTATGTAAAGTAAATAATTCTTTCATAAATAATTCATTAAAAGCATCAAAGAATCTAAAATCATATTTTAGATTAGGTATACTGTATCTAATTTGGTATCATTTTAGTTGTATCGTTTTATTTTAGTAAAACTAAAATCTAAATTAACTAGCCTATTCAAATACCAATGAGACAAATAATTTCTAAAACAATTAAATAATCCCTTCCTAAATAATTATCTAAAGCAGCAAAGGATCTGAAACATATTTTAGATTTTATGTATCTAATTTAATATAATTTTGGTAGTATCATTTTGTTTTAGTAAAACTAAAACCTAAAATAACTAGCCAATTTAAATACCCGTAAGATAAATACTTCCTAAAACAATTAAATAATCTCTTCATAAATAATTCACTGAAGCATCAAACGATCTAAAAACATAGTTTAGATTAAAGGTGTTAGAGGTGTCTGGTTTCAGTTCCAGTTCCACCAGAATAGATGCTCACCAAAATATCAGCCTGGCAAGCCCAACCCCCCACTGTGGTTCCCTACCATACCAGTGGCCTCCCCAGTAAACAGATTAAACTCACGGCCCCGGGCGGGGATCGATCTGCTGCCATGCGAATGCTAGGCGAACACGTTGACTCTGTACTAGTCAGGAGGTAATAAAGAATCCTGAATTAAAGGTGTTTGAAGTTTGTAATTGAAAGCTGAACACTTACACACAAATGTATATATATATATATATATATATATATATATATATATATATATATATATATATATATATATATATATATATATATATATATATATATATATATATACATATACATATATATATATATATATATATATATATATATATATATATATATATATATATATATATATATATATGTGTGTGTGTGTGTATATATATATATATATATATATATATATATATATATATATATATATATATATATATATATGTGTGTGTGTATATATATATATATATATATATATATATATATATATATATATATATATATATATTTGTATGTATGTATATATCTCTCTCTCTCTCTCTCTCTCTCTCTCTCTCTCTCTCTCTCCTCTCTCTCTCTCTCTCTCTCTCTGCGACCCCTACCTCAACCCAAGGCTTCCATAAACATAACCTATTAGTTTGACCCTCCTATAAAACTCCTTGCCTGACCTAGACGAAAGACGGCATATCCCAACCTACCTATAACCCGGAGTCGAACCCAGGTCTCCCTGGAGTTCGAATTGTGGAAATCGATCCTACACCGGTACAGTCTCTCGTCCTTGCTACTGATAGTGTGTGTGATGTAAAAATGTCTAATATTAATTTGGACGGAAAAGAATGATAAAAACTATATCGCCGAATATGTGTCAATGTCATTTCATGTTTTCATGTGTTTGAATTAAAAATAAATAATCAGTAATACAAATAATCACTGCATTTGTTGTGAAAAATAGTACGTTTTTTCATGTCTGAATAATTAGGATGAAACGTTTTGATCCAAGCTATAAAATCTATGAATTGTCACAGGGCGTTTGAAATATGCAAAATTAAGTAAACATTTACAGCTGTTGATGGAAAAGTTGAATTCATATAAATAATTTAATGTTATGAGAAAAATTCGTGTGATGTTGATATTATTTTAGAAATTCTACGTTTCAAGTACCCTTTTTCCTTTACCTCCAGATTATTCCTAATATATGTCTATTTCATATTTCATGCCGTGATATTACAGTTCATTATTAGTAGTAATAATAAAGAGAACTTTTTAAACTGATAACTACCTCGACATCATTTTAAAGTTTGGGAAGCATAAATTTATGTATTTCTAGTAACTTTTAATAGATAACAGGCTAAGTAATATTATGAATGTCCGAAATGATTAGATGAATCTTCCTTAAACAATGGTAATGTTCTTAACAATGGTAATTAAATGTGGCTTTTACCTTTTAAAACTGTCTTATATTAATGTGACTCTTACCTGCTATGTATATCTTAGGTTCCCGTTGACTTTTTAAAGATCAATTTAATCTGCAATTTAACTCTTAAAAATTTTGCTTATGGTATAATATCCTTCCTTCGAGATTTTGTTTTTTTGTATAAAATTCTTCGTTTGAATTTCAAATAACAGTACTTTTTCATCAACTGTTTCGTCATATTTGATTTAAATAGAAGAGCAGCACATTCTATAATTGCAATCAAGTCTCTTTTCAATATTCTTTTAAACCTTTACTCAGTAACAAAATCGAAAATATTTCTGATTTAAAACACAGGATGAAAAGGAATTTTATCCTTTTAGAAAAAACCGTTCCTATATTTTTTTTTTTTTTTTTTTTTTTTGGCGAATGGAAATAGCGAAATAATAAATATATCAGACGGAGCTGCAGTGCTGTTATTGCAAAAATTGCCATTGCAAAACGTTGCATGATTAATTTAGTGGTTAACTGTTGTCATTGCATTTTAAAGATGGCGTTTGCAAACGACTTGTTCATCGCCAATTTCTTTCGTCAATTTCACCCATTAATATTTTATGTATTTTATGAGACTTTGCAGTAATATTTTATCATTCGTTACAATGTAAGACTCTCTCTCTCTCTCTCTCTCTCTCTCTCTCTCTCTCTCTCTCTCTCTCTCTCTCTCTCTGCATTGTGCAACATTTCATTACATAGAGTAGTGAGAATAGAATAGTGCTGAGTGATGTTGGAGATACCATCTCTGATTATAATTCAAATAAGCTTAGTAACATTGAAGCGACAGATGTTGAGACGTTGAGGTGATGAAAACTTTTAATCGATTAATTCTAGGACTTTATATATATATATATATATATATATATATATATATATATATATATATATATATATATATATATAGATATATATATATATATATATATATATATATATATATATATATATATATATATATATATAAATATATATATATATATATATATATATATATATATATATATATATATACATATATATATATATATATATATATATATATATATATATCTATATATATACATATATATATATATATGTATATATATATATATATATATATATATATATATATATATATATATATATAAATATAAATATATATATATATATATATATATATATATATATATATATATATATACATATATATATATATATGTATATATATTTATATATATACATACATACATATATATATATATATATATATATATATATATATATATATATATATATATATATATATATATATATATATATATATACAGTTGCTCTTTATTATATAGAGGAGATTTTACCATGGACAGCAAAAAACTTTCTCTCAATTGCATTTTAAATATATTTCTATCGACTGTTTCATTATATTTGATTCGAATAAAAGAGCAGCACATTCTATAATTTCACTCAACTCTCTTTTCAATATGTTTTATTTAAACTAACGATCGTTCGCAAATCAAAAAGGGTTGTAGCTCAAAAGTCAGTCCGAAATATATATTTTTTTTTCGTGTTATGTGACAAATGTAAATTTTGTTGTGCAAAATGAAATAGTAAAATAAATGAATATATCAGACTGGTCTCCAATGCTTCTATTTCATGAATTGGCCGTATAAATCTTGGTATTCTTAAATTTGGTGGTTAACTTTTGTAATTGGAGTTTTCAGATTTCATTTGCAATAAATTTGTTTAACGCCAATTTCTTTTTTACGTTTTATCCATCAATGAAAAAACAATACTGTCGAGAGAAAGAGAAATATAGTGAGTCACAAGATATTTTAGATCGTTGTAAGAGATAAAATTTACCAAAAAAACAAATATATATATATATATATATATATATATATATATATATATATATATATATATATATATATATATATATATATATATATATATATATATATAATGAAACAAAAGGTATATTGCTAACGATAAACTTTCGTGAAACAAACTTTTTATTCATATCAAACAGCGAAATGATTTCAAAACCTTCGAGTAGGAATCGTTTAAACTTTTCCACTTGTCCAGAAAGACTTTTGAGACTTTTTTGAGGCTGACAATAAATAATCTTTCAAAGGGAATATTTTGTCTTAGTTTGAATGGTAAAGTTTTCTATTGGCTTTGAAAGACACAATTTCTGAACTTTTCCAAAATCTTTTATGTTTGAAATGATGAAACTTCCTCTCTCTCTCTCTCTCTCTCTCTCTCTCTCTCTCTCTCTCTCTCTCTCTCTCTCTCTCTCTCTCTCTCTCTCTCTCAAATGAGTATTAATTCCGATGTGGTAAGCATGAGCAAAGATCTGTTTATGGATCATCATATTTATTAATAAATACTGACTTGAATTATTATCACTTTTATATAGTAAATCAATAGATTATACATTTAACGATCGCCTTCCATATACTGTTTATGTCAACCGCTTCTGAAAAGCTAAAATTGCCAAAAAGAATTGCGTTTTAATATCTTGAGAAAGGAATACATCTTAGCTTTATAAAATATAATAATTTGTGAGTTAGGATGATTGAGGTCAGTGGCAAGAAAAGACCACTGAATTTGACCTCTGATATCAGCTCAGAAATCGTTTTGATTATTGACCTTAAATTGGTATTAGAAGCTGGGTCATCCATGACGTCATATTGTTTCGTTTCATCACTATAGTAAATGAAATATAAAAGTTCCATTCACAGTGTTTGTCGTCAAGCTAAACTGGCTTTCAACCTTATAGTTTGGATCTAAAGACTTCCACCTTTACACTTGGGTTTCAAATCACCGGAATTAAGTCTAATGAGAATCAAAAACTTCCCCAAAGGGTAAGAAGAAGAATTTTCCTCTTCCTCATTTGCATGTTGGTAATCCCCGTTGGAAACAGTGACCATCCTCAGCACGAAATGGTTTTCTCTCTGTGTCTTTGCTAAAGTCAGGATTTCAAGTGATTGATTGATTGATTGATTGATGGAAAGTCAGAGTTTATAGCAATAAAATCTAACGATGTAGTTCTTTTATGAGGGAAATTTCAACTTTCCACTACAGGAGATTGAATGCATCAGAGGCCCCAGCACCAGGATATGTAATACGAATTCATAAATTTAACCCAAAATCTTATTCGATTCAATTAGAAACAACAAAGTCAAGTTAATCCAAAATCTCGATTTAACTGGAAGTCACAAATTCTAGTCAGCTCCAAATCAATCACTGAAGATTTGATTAAAAACTCCAAAGACAACTTAAAACCTTTTGCAATTTAATTGGTAATCCTAAAATCTCTGTCAACTTAATTGGTAACCCCAAAGTCAACTTAGAAGTTTTGTCAATTTAATTGGTAACCCAAAAGTCAACTTGAAATCTTTGTCAATTCAATTGGTAACTTTAAAGTCAACCTAAAAGCTTTGTCAATTTAATTGGTAATCCCAAAGTCAAAGCAACCAAGAACTTTTGTGTATTGGAAATGAAAACCCCAAAGTCTAGTCAGCCTTTACACATTCATACTCGGATATTGAGTATAGTTCAGTTCATTCAAAATGGGTTTGGAAGAAAAAAAATCTACATGAGATTTGAGAAGAAAATGGCCTCGTTAAGACTTTTGGAAAAATTCAGGCTTCGTTCTTTTTTTTTCTTAGTATTTCGTTTTTTAATACTAGCTGAAAATTCACAGGAATTCATTTATAGAATTCTTAATAACGAAAGGTTTTGCAAAAGTAGTTATTTTCTTAAATTTCAAAAGGAAACTCATCAATTTTTATGGAAATTATTAAAATAATTTCTTTTGTAAACAACTGGAATCTTTGAAACAAATCAGTTTTTTTATTAGATATTTATATTATTTTGTTGTTTTTCTTTTTTCTTTTTGACATCGTTGTAACAAACCTGATTTATTTGTATTTCTTTGGATGAGTTATCAACATCATCATCATCATCATCATCATCATCATCTCCTCTCTCGCCTATTGACGCAAAGGGCCTCGTTTAGATTTCGCTAATCGTTTTTATCTTGAGCTTTTAATTCAATACTTGTCCATGCATCATGGTGACCAATGAAAGAATATGAAATTATTCGAGAATTTCCCAAAACTCAAACTATATTAACCTACTTCACAAAGCGAGAGAAATTGAACAATCCTGATGGGAACCGGAAATTAACTGACCACTTGAAAAGTAGTTCAGCTACTTTTGGGGGATATCAGAGCTGCTTTTCTCATCACGTAAGAAATATTTAACGATTAGGAAGGAATTTACCTATCATTTACACGTGGTAAAAGCAGAGCAGTTTAATTTTTTAACTTAAGCCCTTAATTCCCCCTTGATCACACAACTTCCTGAAAGAAGAAGTTTAGGTACACAACTTTGATCGGCTATCGTACGAAACGGGAAAGTTGACGTACTTGGTTTTGTCAGCAGATTAGATAAACATTGATATTAGATGTACAGTAATATTAGATTATATATTAGACTTTGATTACGATTGATAGGTTATATAGAGATAGAAAGTGATGGATTCCTTCCGGTAAAATGAAAATAATTTGAGATTTTCTGGTTGGCAAAATCGAGAGAAATCCAGAAATCATTAAGGCGGATCAAATGAAAAAAGCCTCAGGGACATCTTATATTATCGTCAGAAGACGGGAAAAGGGAAGAGAGAAGAAGAAGAGGGGGAAGAACAGGGGTAAGAGAAGGGAGAATGATAGCTGAAGGGGAAGGGGAAAGAGAAATGAAGAGAAAGGAGAAGGAAAGTTAGGGAAGAGAGAATGATGAAATAGTGTACCGCGTATTTCATTAACTATAATGCTATTGCTTTTTTATCTCTCGATCTCTCCCGCACTGATAATAGAAAAACCTGATTAAGCTTGCCATTGCATGTTTTACATTGATTGACATTTCGTGATATTATTGCTCTCAACTGTTTGTATATAAGGTCGTTAACTGTTGAATAAACCTCACTTGCATTCAGCTCGCCTCTCTGTGTGTAGCTAACAGTCACCTCACTCGAGAGGTATTGAGAAGTTAAGAGAGGAGAATGATGAGGTAGAATAGATAGAGGAAGTGAGGAGTTGAACTTAAGAGAAAGTAATGAAAAAATGAGATGAACGGATTCATAAAGATGATTAAAGGAAAAAACAACGAAGGACTACGAAGAAACTGAAAGAAGGGGAGAAAGTATAATTAATGATGAGAGTAAAGAAAAAATCAGAAATAAAACCCAAGAGAGGAAAAGCGAAAAGAAAATATAAGATGAAGGTAAAGGAAAAATAAAAAAAAGGAAATAGCAAAATATTGAAGAGGAGAGACAAGAAAAAAATAGATAGACACCTACGAAGGAAGAAGAAAAATAATGTGAAATCATTAGAAGAGGAAAATTAAAGAAAAATTGAATGGAAAATTAACCAAAAAGGAAAATAGATTATAAATCCTGTATTATCGACAGGTGAAAATATGACTCTCATTTGGACATTCCCATAAATCCTTCTGCAATGACGTGATTTATGTAGACATTCTGAACAATTGAATAATAAAGATTTATTATTCTCATTACGATGATGACGTTAATTGAATGGTTCATATAATATTGGCGTCACAATAGTGAAGGTCATGAGATAGTGACAAGTGTCAGTCATGCATGACATGAATGGTTTTGAATTTGATTGGGATTTTAATTGGCTGACTGAATCAGTTGTTATCAGGAAGGAGAGAAATGGTTCATCGCTGAAGCTGGAGTTAGGATTAATCAGTATGCATCCATATTATAGCGATACATATTATGGTCATTATATATACATACCGTAGGGATATATATTGTGTTCATTATGTATCCATATCATAGCATAAATACATATTCTGTTCTTCATGTATCATTACGATAGAGATACATATTGTGTTCATTATGTATCCATATTATTGATATATATATTGTGTTCATTATGTAACCATACCATAGAGATACATATTGTTTTCCTTATGTATTCATATCATAAAGATTACATTATGCATTTATCTATATTTGGTTTTCGAGTGTAAAGTATTGCAGAAATTAGTTATATGAAATCCGTAATTTGCTATTCAGTATGATAGCCAACCCTATCAGAAGATTATAGGATATTATGAAAATATCTCTGTCTAGAATGCCTGTAAATTATTATTATTATTATTATTATTATTATTATTATTATTATTATTATTATTATTATTATTATTATTATTATTGTCTATCGCAGTCTACAGAGACTGGAAGTTTATTATGAGAGGTTCTGGGTTACATCCAGCTTCCTTAGGAATCCTTCACTTTCCTCATTATATTGTGGTGATTCAAGTAGCACGCTCTTCTGCACAATTCATGGGGCTATATCGACTCCTACCTTCTCAAGATTCCTTTTCAATGACTTATGTATGGTCCTTAGTGATCCTATGATTATTGTTCTACCTGCATAATCCCTAGCCTTCTTAGTTCAATTCTTAGGTTGTGTTACTATTCTATTTTTTCTCCTCTTATCTATGAGTGATATTTCTTTTTCGTTTTCTTGTTGACCAGAGTGACGTCTGGTCCATGTGCTTGTGTCACCCTGTCCGTCCTGATGCTGTAGTCTCAGAGTAGTTTAGCCTGATCATTCTCTTGCCATTTATTGTTGCATTGTATTTCAATCTTCTACATGGACAAATATAAAGAACTTTTGCTCCTGTGTCAAGTCGTTTATTATATTGATTCTGAGCAATTGCTGAACATTGACAGGGGGATGTGGATGATATTTTCTTCGTATGGCATACATTTCCTGCACGTTGACCAGATGTTAGTTCCCTATATTGCTCAATGAATATAGCATATTATTATTATTATTATTATTATTATTATTATTATTATTATTATTATTATTATTATTATTATTATTATTAGGAATGGGTCCTGAGCATGATTAATGCCCATTGGTTTAAAGGGAAAGTAAAATAAACGATGAGATTGTTCTGAATACGAAATATTCAAAGTGAAAATTATTTCATCTTTAATCGATAGTCGGGAAATATAAAATAAAACGATTTCTCCTGCAAATATTTTTCGTCTTGGTGAGCCTGCTTTAGTTTAGGTAAATAGATATATATATATAGATAGATAGATAGATAGATAGGTGGAAATTGCTAAAGGAAGGTATGAGGAGATTCTTTTACTTTTGGGAAATTTTCGACCAATGATTTATGGCAGCTCTGGACCGTTAGAATCATCGTATGTTATTGCTATGAATATATGGATATATTTGAGGAATTTTTCATATATGAAGTTTTGAAATGCTGCAAAATATCTTGGATTATATGTTTTTATTATATTTAACTCCGTCAACGAAGTTGGAAGGAGGTTATGTTTTCGCCCCTGTTTGTGTTTGTTTAAATGTGTTCATGTTTGTTTGTGAACAGCTTCCTGGCCATAATTTTATTCGTAGAGTAATGAAACTTGCTGGGATTAACTGCTACGTAAAAAACTAGAAATGATTAAACTTTGGAAAGTCAAGGTCAAAGGTCAAGTTCAAGGTCAAGCAAAATGTCCCAATTCATGTAATCCGCCTTAAGTTTGGACATCGTTGTCATAGAGACTTCTGACGTGGTCCATATATGAGTATGAAAATCCATGCCAGTTGATATATTTTAAGGTCAAAGGTCAAGGTCAAGGTCGGGCAAAAGGTTGAGAAATAACCTGCCGCGGCGGAGGTCTGCTCTTTACTGAGTACCCATCTAGTCTCTAGTGTAAATAGCAGATATATGATCTGATTCCTCAGGCCTTCTGTAGTTCGAAAAGAGCTTTTCTTTCTATGCAGATATTTTAACAGAATAAAGAAATTAAATTATTTCATTTGATCTGTTACACAAAAAAAGGGATATTTTCTCTCCATCTCCTGACAACGTTGTTAAAGAATGAAACGTTTTGTTCTGCTGAACGTTTTCTTCAGATAATTCATCTTGGCAATAACGTAAAAATCCTTTTGGACCAAACGTCAGAAACCCATCACAACATTATGAATAACAAAACGTTCGTTCAGGCAAACGTTTTCTCTCGAGATGTTTCACCAGAGTGATGCCACAAAAACATTTCTAGTAAACACAAGGTTTCTTTAGTCTCTTCAAGTAATGTGTTTTTGCTTCATCCATGACTATTGTCAAAGGGTTACCTCTAACGTTATGACTGTCCGTCAACAAACTATAGAAAGAATGAAGCTTCCATTGGAGGTTCAACTCGAATTTAGAAAAATCAAAACGCTTTGTTCTATTTTGGTTCAGATAGAAAATCGTGAAGAAACATAAAGAAATTGTATATTTCTTCAAGATACTATATATAAGCTAAATTTTTCCTCATTTTTAATTAGTAGTATGTTAAAATGGGGAGCGATCCAAAAGAGCTAGGTCCAAAAGAGATAGGCCCAAAAGAGCTAGTACAATTGAGCTAGTGCGACAAAATAGCTAGTTCCATAATAACTAGTACCAAAATCGCTATTGTGACAAAAAGCTAGTAGTACATTTGAGCTTGTTCAAAAAGAGCTGTTAACCAAGATAGCTTGTTTCGAGAAAATGTTGTGTTGCTAAAACGGTGTGTGTGCGTGTCTGTCTGTCTGTGTGTACGTAGAAAGTGAAAAATAAATTTTCTCCTGTCTCATCATATTTATTATTTTTAACTGAAAATGTTAAAAAACAAATAAAACTTTAACCTTTAATATATTATATTATAGCTTATTCCTCGTAAAAAATATTTAGTAGATATATTATTATTTATGTGCTTGCTAAACAAGTTTTTCAGTCTATCGTTAATTTCCTTAGTCTTTCTTTTGACAGGTAATTGCTGCCCACTGATATACGCAATTAGATTGCTTCTCTGAAGTGCTTCTTCTTTTTTAATTCCTTGAAAAAAGCGCCATACGGTTGGATGAGCAGTGTACCAACCGTGTGTCACACAATTGTACATAATTCCTATTGTATATATTATGCTTGTATCTGCGCTCTTCCCTCGCACTAAAAAGAACCTGAATGATCATGTCTCCGGTTTTCCTCTGAACTTTGTCTGTCTCTCAAACATGCCATGTCCTGTTGCCTTGCCGTTTTGTATATAAAGGAGAGTGTTCTATAACAATATAGCTCAGTCGTTTCCAATCTGCCTTTGATTTCACAACTCCTCTCTCGGCCCGTCACATTGGTGACCCCGGAAGTCGACTCGCTCCCACCGCCTTCCACCCCCACCCCCTCACCCCTTCATCGTTGGTACTATGGCAGACTCTACGGCAGTTGGTGCTGCTGCCGCTCCATTCAAACTTTCATCGTTTGCCAGCGGAGAGGCGTTTGCTTGGTTTCAGCGCGCAGAAGTCCAGTTTCGTATCAGGGGCGTGACTCGCTCAACCACCAAATCGGATTACGTTCTCGCGGCGATACCCGAGGACACCTTCCCAGAAATATCCGACTGGCTTTGTGAACAAGGAGACACCCCAATAGCGTATGACGACCTGAAATCATACCTTCTGCAGCAGTACTCGCCGTAGCCAGCCGCCCGTATAGCAAAGCTTTTTCAGCTCTCGCAACAACCGTTGGGGGACCAAAGGGCTTCGCTTGCCCTCAGGGAAATGACCAGTATCGCTCGCCTTCAACCTGCCGCAGACGGCTCTCCTCGTGAGGTGAACCTACTCCGTGCCCTTTGGATACGCCGTTTACCTGAACCTGTGCGCGCTGTCATACCCGATGTCGATAGTTTATCCATAAAGGACATGATGACCAAAGCCGACGCCCTTATGGACAGCCACTTCAAGACCTCCATCAACGCCTCCACCCCTGACGACGAGGATGCCTATTCAATGTCAACCGAAGCTGACATGAACGCCGTAGGACATACACGCCTACCCTGTGACGTGCCGAAGCGGCGACAAACCCGCCCACCACCCACCAATCGCTCGCGCCCCAATGAACGACTTCTACAGCCACTTACTACCTCCCATCCGCCGCAGTTTTGCTACTATCACTTCAGATTCGGGGCAACCGCGAAGAAATGTGCCAAAGATTGTCAGTGGCCAAAAAACATGTAAGTAGGCCATCGCTTGTGGCGGTGGCCTCCCATGTTTCTAATCTTTTCTTTTTACAGGATGCAGGAACGGGCGTGCGATTTTTGGTAGACACGGGTGCTTGTTGTTCTCTTTTGCCAAGGAAACTCTTCAAGGCACAACGTAGTCTGTCTACATCTGCCGACATCCGCTTGGTAGCTGCCAACGGATCTGCGATACCCACCTACGGTTACGAGAGCCTCACATTATCGTTCGGAAACGGTAAATTCAATTGGAAGTTTCTCGTTGCTGACGTCACAATGCCAATCCTCGGTGCAGATTTCCTCTCTCATTTCCACCTTCTGGTCGATGTCGCCCACCGACGATTGGTCAACGCAGACTCGTACTTGTCGACACCTCTTCAACCCGCCCTCTCTAACCTCGCTCTCCACAACAGCGCACCCACGGATGCCTTCGCCCACCTCCTCACGTCGTACCCGGAAGTTTTCCGTCCAGAACTTCGCCAAACTCCCACGGTTCCTGCCAAGCATGGTATTTATCACCATATCAAGACGACGGGACCCCCAGTCTTCGCAAAATTCAGACGTCTGGCACCGGAACGATAGGCAGCCGCCAAACAGACGTTCGCCGAAATGGAGAAAATGGGCCTTTGCCAAAAGGCCTCCAGCCCATGGTCGTCACCCTTACACATCGTTCTGAAGAAAGACGGCTCCCTCTGTCCGTGCGGGGATTACAGGCGCCTGAACATGCAAACAGAACCGGATCACTACCCCCTCCCAAACATTGCCGATGTAACCTCCTACCTGCACAAGGCAAAGGTTTTCTCTACGCTCGACCTCCTGAAGGGGTATTATCAGGTGCCTATGAACCCAGAAGACATCCCCAAGACCGCCATCACCACTCCGTTTGGCACATACACCTTCAATTACTCCTGTTTTGGCCTTCGTAATGCTGGGGCAACGTTTCAACGTCTCATGGATGGCATCTTAGGGGACCTTCCTTTCTGTGTATGTTATGTGGACGACATACTTGTGTTCTCCTCCTCGAAAGAGGAACACCTCCGTCACCTGCGCATCGTGGTCGACCGCCTGCAACAAAACGGCCTTGTAGTCCGGTACAACAAGTGTACCTTTGGCGCCAACGAAGTGTCGTTCTTAGGGCACCGTATCACTCCTGAAGGAGTCCATCCCCTCCCTGAGAAGGTAGCAGCCGTTCAGAATTTCCCAACGCCCTCCACCGTCAAAGCTCTGCAGGAATTCTTGGGCATGATCAACTATTATCACCGTTTTCTGCCAGCCATTGCCGCCACTCTTGCTCCCCTCTATGCCTCCCTCAAGGGCAAGCCAAAGGACCTGAAGTGGGGTCCCCTTCAAGAAGCAGCCTTCTGCAACGCAAAGAAGGCCCTATCAACTGCTACGGCTCTCACTTTTCCTATCCCACACGCCCCTCTCCTTCTCTCCACTGATGCCAGCGACGTCGCTATTGGTGCAGTACTCGAGCAGGTGGTCAAAGGCTCGCCCCGCCCATTGGCCTTCTTCAGCAGAAAACTGTCCAAGGCAGAATCGGGTTATTCTACCTTCGATCGAGAATTGCTGGCGGTGCACTTGGCTGTCCGTCACTTTCGCCATTTCTTAGAAGGTACGCCCTTCGTCATTCGCACAGACCACATGCCTCTGGTGCACGCCTTCACTCGACAGTCAGACGCCTGGTCCGCCCGTCAACGCCGACATCTCTCCGCCGTGGCTGAATACAATTGCACCCTCCAATACGTCCCTAGGAAAATGAATCCCGTTGCCGATGCCCTGTCAAGAAACACGTTGGCTGCCGTTCAACTAGGATTGGATTACAACGCCCTGGCTGAAGCCCAACGACAGGATCCAGAGTATCAAGCTTGTAGGACATCCTGCACGTCCCTCCGTTGGGAGGATTTTCCCCTCGAAAACTCCAACACCACCCTCCTCTGTGACGTCAGTACTGGTAGACCGCGACCTTGGATTCCTGCTCCCATGCGCCGACAGGTGTTTGATTTCATCCACGGCCTTTCACATCCCTCGTGCCGTTCTACTGCACAGCTGCTGAAGGCAAAGTTCATTTGGCACGGCATTTCTAAGGATGCTAAGGATTGGGTCCGTGCCTGTACTTCTTGCCAAGCTTCCAAAGTACATCGACACACGGATTCATGAGTGAGCACCTTTCCTCAACCTCAGCATCGTTTCGCACACATTCACGTCGACGTTGTAGGCCCCCTACCCACATCACAAGGACATCGTTACCTGTTTACCGTCATCGACCGCTCCACTCGTTGGCTTGAAGCCATTCCCATGGAAACTGCAACGTCCGCCTCATGTACATCTGCCTTACTCTCTGGATGGATTTCAAGATTCGGTATCCCTGAGCATATTACTTCTGACAGGGGAACCACTTTCACCTCTCAATTATGTACGTCATTAGCGAATCTCCTGGGCATCACCCTAAATCAGACAACGGCATACAACCCCGCTGCCAATGGAATGGTTGAACGTTTTCATCGCACCCTCAAAGCAGCTTTGATGTCCCGCTGCAAGGATTGCAACTGGTTTACTCAGCTTCCCTGGGTCCTCCTTGGACTAAGGACCACTCCTAAAGACGCCCTCGACGTCTCGGCAGCTGAAATGGTGTATGGCGACCCGTTGGTCGTCCCTGCCGAGTTTTTTCCTTCTAGAACCTCCTCCGACGATCTCCAGCGCATACGTCACGTCGTGGGAAAATTTACTCCGTGCCGCCAGACTTACAAGCCCCCAGCGAAGCATCACATACCAACGGACTTGCACTCTGCAACGCACGTCTTCCTGCGCAACGACACCAGCAAGCCACCGTTAACGCCCCCTTACACGGGACCTTTCCTTGTGATCCGACGCAGTCTGAAAGCATTCCTCCTAAACATTCGGGGCAAAGAAGACTGGGTCTCTATTGATCGTCTAAAACCTGCTTATCTTCTGCCAGATGACCCGCCTACAGTTCGCCTCTCTAGATCAGGGCGCCCTATTTAACATGTACAGTATGTCAATTTTAGGGGGGGAGCCATGTACCAACCGTGTGTCACACAATTGTACATAATTCCTATTGTATATATTATGCTTGTATCTGCGCTCTTCCCTCGCACTAAAAAGAACCTGAATGATCATGTCTTCGGTTTTCCTCTGAACTTTGTCTGTCTCTCAAACATGCCATGTCCTGTTGCCTTGCCGTTTTGTATATAAAGGAGAGTGTTCTATAACAATATAGCTCAGTCGTTTCCAATCTGCCTTTGATTTCACAACTCCTCTCTCGGCCCGTCACAGCAGTGTCATACATTCCCTGAATAGCACGATGCCATCCCTCTAACTTGTTTTTTGTCCTTGTTCTGTCGTTTTGTGTCCTTTCCCGGACGTTTCACAATTCGATGGGAAATAAGGGTATTCTTCTTCCTCTTCTCTGTCGTCTACCAATGTATGTCTTCGAAATAGTCATATAATATTTGCATTTCTTCATCCAATTGTACACTTTTGAGGTCTTCATTCAGCTCTTCGAATGCATCTGTCACTTCATCAGGATTTAGAAATGCCAGAATAGCCACCATCTTGAAATAAAGACGACAGTTGGCATCAGATATGATAATCCCGTGATTTGTATTTGTCTCCATATTGACTGTGATAGATTAAAGAAACATCCATTTATGTTTGCATCAGGATACACTGTCATGAAAGCATTGATAGCAGACTTTTCAAAATCTAAGGTTACGTTTTCAGAGTCACAGTCTGGGCGTTTGTCTTTCAAAATCCGAAATAACTCCGTTCATACGTTGACTGAGCCTTATCAGGCATCATAACATAAACACAGGGAAAATGAAAGTTTTCTCTAACAACATGGATCGTATATAATTGATAAAATATTGTAGGAACGACTTTGAAAGTGCCATCACACATCCATATTTTTGAATTAGCAAGTTGACCGAGCACATGCTAGCTTGCAAATATGATTATTCGTTTTGAATCGCTTGTTACATCACTCGGTAAGACGGGTTCTGTATTTCCGTTTATAGTAAAAGTTATAAATTCTTCTGGAATTATCAATTCGTAAATTGATAATGGTTCAGGAAAATGGCCTTCAACCTTACGTCTACGTTGAATGCATTTTTGGAGCGCTCTTTTTTTTTTTCTTTTTTTAGGAACAATAGCCATTGCTTCGTCATCCAGCTCTTGTATTACAGCAGCAATAACTCTTCGTGGTGTTGCACTACAATTTGAAGCTTGCTCATTCATTTTCCCTAAACAATTCTAACAGTTTGCCTCGTGGGATCTGGGGCATGATTATGTTCTTGTCCAATTTTTACTTCACACTTTTCTTGGTAGTTCGGAGCAGATTTCAATGTTCCTCTACAATCCTTCATTACACATCTTCAGTTCTGGCTGGTTTTGTTCGTTGTATTTTTTCGGTACAAATATCAATCGTAGCTAAGTAAATCTTTTCCTTTCTGGGACTATAACTTCCATGATGAAGGGTGGAATACTACTAATTTTTTTCTCCATATATAAGAAAAAGATTAAAAGAAAAAAAAGCAAGTAGAAATAACACTCCACTAGTTATTTTGGTTAACGGCTCTTTTTGTACCAGCTCAAATGTATAACTAGCTATTTTGTCACATTAGCGATTTTGGTACTAGCTATTATGGAACTAGCCATTTTGCGTCACTAGCACAATTGTACTAGCTCTTTTGGGCCTAGCTCTTTTGGACCTAGCTATAATGTCGCATACTCATATATATGATGTCAGGAGAGAATTTCACATTGGATAAGCTAATGTATGTATGTGTTTAGGTATTTTATAACTTTTTGTTCACTAATTAAACGATAGAGAAAATAAAATTAGTTGATTTCGTAGAGAGTTATTGAATAGAGAAAGACTAGGAACGAGAGAAAGGCATTTTGCTCGCTAAATGCTTATGTTGTAGTTCTTAGAGACAAAGCAAACGGCCAGCTCAGGGGCTAGAGCCCATGACTCACTTGTATGAGTAATTGCCACGCTTTGCTTTAGATAATCACCAGACTAAAGGACGCCTGCAAGAAAGCCGGTAACTATGACATCACCAGAACGTCAAGCATTATGAATAACGTCAACATTACGTTAGAAGAAGGGGACCAATAAAACACAGGAACAGTGACCGGAAATAACGTCATATCGCCACACCTTAGATTTGGCTTATAAGAAGTCTTGCAAGGGAGCAAGACCGCTCTTCCATCACCAGGAAACACAGTGAAAAGATCCCCTCTTCTCCCCCATCTTGGGGCGTGACCCCCCCACACGAAATTTTGACGTGACAGGCACTTAATTAACTTCAAGAAATGCGGTACAGTTGGCCGCAAGAAGAAGGAGGAGAGAAGTCCAGTTGGGGATGCCCTTTTGTCTTTCAACCTGAAAGGTGGATGAATGAGTAAACTCCTGCCTAAGACGGAGGAAGAGGAATTTTTCAACGTTCCCATGAGAGGACACCTGTCTTGGACCGAGTTCACTTTCTGGCTGAAAAAGGGACTCATGGATTCCACAACCTGTAGCAAATGGAAGTTCCTGTCCCTGGATGCAGCCTCCAATGTCCTTCATGCCCTTCTCATCCTGTTGATACTATCTGTGCATGATGCCTTTGTAGTATAAGTTGATACCAGAAGGCATGCTCAGTCATGTACGAGTTGTTCTATTGACTTGCCTGTTGGAGTAGCTGTTGTTAAGAAGGGCCTGTGTAATCCTATTCAGTTCCTTGTGGGTCCCCATCCAGAAAGAACAATTGGAGAAGGCTCAATGAACGTAGGCACGGATGGTGGAGGTTTTATATCCAGTGGGGCCTCCACTATCACCATTCAGGCAAAGGCCTAAGTTTGTGGTTTTAATGTAGACAGTGTTATTAAAACCACGCTTAGCAGTTGAGACATGGACGTCTAGTAAGGGAATGCAGCCGTTGCACTGATTTTCCCTCATAAATCTGAGAGAGCTGCAATCTTCAAAGGTCTTACGAAGTTCATCAATGCATTAGATAAGTGGGGGGGGGGGGTAGGGCTTTTACAAAAGTGTTGTTTATATAGCAAACGTATATAACAGTCCGATCTACATGTGCAAAAACACACTCCTCAACAACACCCATATAGAAGTTGGTGAAAAGATCAACCAGAGGGGTGACCATAGCTATACCATCCCTATGAATGTATCTATGCCCATGGTGGTTGGAGAACGGGGCCTTTTACAGATATCCATGAGGGTGTGAAGGATGTAGATTGGAGGGGTCGAGTCATTTCAATAGACTCAGTCCAGGATAAACTGGATGGTCTTATCTACAAGGACATTCATCAATAGAGATTCCACGTCGAGAGAAGCGATGACACTTTCGCCTTGATGGTTTCAGGAACTTCATTGAAAAGGCTACGCTGTAATGGTCAGGAACATGTGGGGTTAGAAGGGTATTGCGTTGGTGCTGGGCACTGGCTGATGGTGGTGTGAAGAGGTTTAACAGTCTTATGGGTTTTAACATTTGTGAAAAAGTAACCCAGTCCAAAGTTACCAGTTATAGACTTGAAGCTTATGGCACTGGAGGCAGTGTTGGTGGTATTGATGGTCCAATTGGCCCATCAGTAAGTTACTCGAATATAGACGTGTCAGCCAAGATGGTGTCCAGCTTCTCATAAAAGTCCCTGGTATCAATAAGAACAAGGGTTGCAGGCTTGTTGGCTTTTTGGACAGTAACATTGGTTTTATCTTTAAGTTCCGTGGCTGCAGTCCTCACAGCCATGGAAACAATACTGCTAGCATACTGTCCATGCCTATGGTGGCCATGGCTAGCAGGAGGGGCTTGAAAGTGACTTTTCTATGGCGGCCGTCTTTTTCTTGACGAGTGAGGATATAGTTGATCAACAGTTTAACCTCTACCCTCTTAACTGCAGGTCTTGGGCGAATATAAAGTGGCAGTTGAGTCCAAGTTTAATATCATGTCCTAAACCATCAAATGGGAGAACATTGAAATACTTCTCAGGGATCAAAATATTGCAAGTGTTGATGGCATTCAGTTTCTTGCAGATAGTTTTAATTTTCCACATCTAGTCATGGTGCTTCAGGGTACAGAGGACACAGAAAATGTTGTCCAGGTGGGGAGAGTCCTGTTGGTGGTCGTTCTCGCCGTCGTCATCTACGGGGTTGAGTTCGGTGTCATCCTCTTCATTTTCTGAAGGTCCTTCTAGCACCAAATCATTGAGGATAGCTCAAGTTCCTTCGGATGTGCTGGGGATTTTTTATCGGATGGCTATTCATTCCTCCTCCAGGTGGTTCAGGTGTGTATAAAGCTCCTCCTCCTCCATTTAAAAAGTCTATAACCTCCAACTGTTACATTGGAATGATGATGAGACTCCAAAAGTTTGTCCTGTTATATTCAATAGGGAGCCATCAACAACCACCAGTTCCTTGCTCACAACAAGAACATGGTTCGATAGGTCGTCATAAGGGATACAAAGATCACTGGTAGTGCCACGAATGGCAGGACCCTTAGGATCTTGGAGGTCCTGCTTGTCCAGCAAGAGAGACCTAACCTAAATACGACACAAGCGATGGTGGCGGCGATGAGTAGTCTGGCAGCTTGCCTGCGACATAGACTCTCTTGGTGAGCACCTCTGCTAATCAACAAGTAGGTCTGGGTGCCCCAGGACCCAGAATCTGAGTGGTAGAATAATATTCCTAACTCCAAGCCCCACTCAGTGCACGTGTTGGCCAATCAGCGTACCATTCTGGGAGCCCTGGCAGAACCTACCCCAACCCTGACTCCACCCAATTTCAACGATTGTGAGCGGAGTAAAGATCTGGCGAGTGCCTCAGCCAATGGGAGAGAAGCTCCTTCCCAACCAGATACGGAATCCGCCCATGAGGACCAATCATCGGCTGATGTGACGAGGCAACACGGGGTATATAAATAGCCTGCTCACTGCCCTTTAAACTTACGGGCTGCCAACGCCAGAGCCTGTGTCTTGCATAAGGCAAGGCAATCTTAAATGAATGAATGAATGCCCCTTAGCCAGACTTTGCCTGATGCTTAGAGGATACACTGTGCTCTTTTGTAACGTGTAGGAGCCATACTTTTTTTTCCTACTGATCCTTACACGTTTAGATAAGATCATAGATATTTTATGCATGTCGCTCCCCTACTGATGACTAACGTTGCACAGTTACTGGCAGAATGCAGTACTGACGAACGCAGAAAAATGCGAGCAACACAAAAGCTCAACTGCAAAATTAACGCTACTAAGGCAGCGATCATCTTTAATGAAACTTTCTTAAAAGAGAGTCTACTCCCAAAATAATAATAGCAATAATAATAATAATAATAATAATAATAATAAAATAGATATTATTAGTAATAACTAAAGGATATTATCAATAATAGAAATAGTAATGGAAACGTTTGATCTCCCGTCTTCAAGAAGAACCATTTCAATATTTGCTTTCGATTACGTCCCCCGAAGCAAATATGAAGAAGACTGAAATAACATTGGTTCATAAAACAATCTTTCCGGGACTTGATTGCATTGGGGGGAGGAATATGTCAATATTGACTAGATTTTTTTTTTTTTTTGATGGAAGCTAAATTAAACGTAAATGTTTTCAGTCGGTTAGGGGCTTATGATCAATAAGAACCTTGACGGGATAACCGTATATTACTGCATACTTACTTTCGGAAGGTCTCAGTTTACGTGAATAAAAAGCTATCGGGAAAAACTGTTTGTCATATTGCTGAAGCAATACCCCACCTACTCCTAGGTCTGAGGCATCTGTTGCAATGAGGAATTCCTTACCGAAGTCAGGAAATTTTAAGAGAGGAGAACTACACTGTTCATCTTTCAAAGTATTAAACGCCTGTTGATGCTGCTCAGACCATATGAAATCTACGCCCTTCTTCGTAAGATCAGTTAGGGGAGCGGCTATTATTGAATAATTGTGTATAAAGCGCCTGTAATATCCACTACACCCCAGAAATTGCTGTATTCCCTTGACATTAGTAGGTATCGGAAAGTTACGGATAGCCGACACCTTATTTTGGACTACTTTAAAATCTTGGCTAGACACCGTAAAAGCTAAATAGACTAATTCTGCTTTGAAGAATTCACACTTACTAATCTTTACCCTTAAGTTATGCTGTCTTAGTCTCTGTCGTACTAGTTCCAGTTTACAGTGATGTTCTTCTAAGGTATTAGAAAAGATTACAAGGTCGTCCATATAGGAATGCAATATATCCCCTAATAAGTCTCCAAACACTATGTTACTCATTCTAGTAAATGTTATGGGAGCACAACATAAACCAAAAGGCATAGACAAAAATTCATAATGTCCCCTGGCTGTGCTGAAGGCAGTGTATGGGATACTATCTTCTTCTAATGATATCTGGTGAAAGTCTTTAAGTAAGTCCAAACTGGTAAAATATTTATTCTGACCCAACAAAGATAAAATATCGTCAGTACATGGCACTGGGAATCGACCAGGGATCGTTTCCTCATTTAAGCGACGGAAGTCTACGCAGATACGCCATATTCGATCTTTTTTCGGTACAACTATTAATGGAAAATTATAAGGGCTGTTTGATTTTCTAATGACCTCTTCTTCTAGCATTTTACCTACTTCATCATTTATCTCATTCTGGAATTTCATAGGGAGTCTGTACGAGGGTACATACATAGATAATTTTCTGCTTGTCTTTTAACCTTATTTGATGTTCAATAAAATCTGTCGTAGTGGAGAAAACATCATGATATTCGGTTAAAAGTCAAAAAAATTTCTGCTGAATTTCCTCTTCTTGAATGTCTTTATTGATTTTATTTTTAATAGATTGCAAAAGGGATTCATACGCAACTGATTGAGCGTGATTGATTTCAGCGACGGTAAGAATACGATGTTTATAAACTTCTACATCCAAGATATGTTGATTTTTGTGAATTACTAAAGTGGTATTTAAATGATTACAGACTTCAATATTACATTGTTGTTGTGAACCGATTGCATAAATAGCTTGTGTGACGGACGATCCGTTAGTTTTCAAAGCGTCGGAAAGGATTAATATTTCATATCCCAGCAAAGTTTTCTTTTCTTGCACTATTATATTCGAAGTTACGTTTGGCTCGATAGATTGCGTGCAAGATGATATTACGGGTGAACGAGAATTCTGTTGGGTCGCGTATATTATTTCTTTATTCATGAGACAAGTGATTGGTTCTTCAACGCACGTTACTGTTTTATTTGTCGTCTCCTTTTTATCCAAAACTGATTATAAGGTATTAGAAGACTTATAGAATTTTCCTTTGATATACACGCCATGTTTGGCAGGGGCTAAGATAATGTTTTGATTGCCCATAGACGGGTATCCTATAATTACAGCTGGATGCATATCAATGTTTTGTACAACGATATAATTATCGGCAAACGTGCGCTTACCGACCTTGTACTGAACATGAGTTACCCCTACTACATTTAATTCATTATTTCCTATACCCGAGAGCCTTACTGCGGACTTCTCTATAGGGAACTTCGAAAATAACAAGTGATGAGTCCTCAAATCCATGATATTACGTGGACTACCAGAGTAAAAAAACAATGTGATGGATCGGTGTTTTAAATTTACAGCATATAATGTTGGTCATAACTCATTCTGGCTTATTATTACGTGAATTTGTTGCAAATCTACGGGAACCTGCACTGATTTATTGAATTCGGCTGTGTGTTTCATAGTAAAATCTATTGCCTCACAATGATATGATAAATTATTAAATGGATTATTTGATATAAAGGATGTTGATACGAATGACCCAACATCACTCTTTTCCCCATTAGAGTTAGTTATGTGGTATTTGCTTTGCTTTGCACATTCTGCAAATTCGTCTGACCTTGCGAGTTCTGGCTAGACGGCCTAGGAACAGAGTTATTTGAAGCACTATTTGTTTGTTTTTGATTTTGAACTGCATTGACGTTTGGCTGTTTCTTTTTATTAAACTGAGTGTTTTTCTTTTTATTTTCATATGGAATTGACTGGGCGTTTTTAGGATTCTGTTGTTGATTACGCGAGTAGCATCGACTATATGAATGTGTTGAACTATTATGTATCGAACAAAATCGCGTTCTGCAGTCTGCAATCAAGTGACCTTGACGTTTGCAATTATAACACGTCATCCCTGCAACTTGATTATTATTAACTAAGTTTACTTGTTGTGGCTTAGTTTCATTTTTTGCAAAACTTGAGTAAACAAGGGATCAAGATCAGTACACTTAGACATGTGTTTCTTTATCTATTTATATACATCTAATTCTATACTTTCAGGCGTTAGTTTTTTTATCAAAACAGCGCACTAAAGCCTCAGGCAACATAATTGTCATGCAAGTTAAATACATTAGTCGTAAGAAATCTTTCACGGCGATGTTATCTCCTGTAACCCATGTGGAATTACCTAAAATATCCTGAGTTCTCTTGCTTGAGGGTACGCTCGGGCACAATATTCTATCTTATTTTTCTTCCTTTTGTTTTCTTAAAGTTTTGATAGTTTATATAGGAAATATTTATTTTGATGTTACTGTTCTTAAAGTTTTTTATTTTTCCTTGTTTCCTTTCCTCACTAGGCTATTTTCCCTGTTGGGGTCATTGGGGAGCATCCTTCTTTTCCAACTAGGGTTGTAGCTTAGCAAGTTTTAATGATAATAATAATAATAATATACCAAACAATTGGTAGAATGGTTAACAGAAGTGAAAAAAAAAAAAAAAAGATGAATCAGTGAATATTGGAGTTGTTTTGCCATGTAGAATGAATAGATTGCATCTGGTTAGTGGTAAGTTTGTATAATTCAAAAGGATGTTGGAGGTATGAGGAAGGAGATA
>NC_090753.1:59130016-59132516 GCF_036898095.1 Palaemon carinicauda
TTCAGTGTAAGAATAATGCTGTTGAGAGAAGAGAAAATGTAGTGAGTCAGTGTAAAAACAATGCCATTGAGAGAATGGAAATGTAGTGAGTCAGTGTAAAAAAAAATGCTATTGAGAGACTGGAAATGTAGTGAGTCAGTGTAAAAATAATGCTATTGAGAGAAGGGAAAATGTAGTGAGTAATTTCAAAACAATGCTGTTGAGAGAATGGAAATGTAGTGAGTCAGTGTAAAAACAATGCTATTGAGAAAATGGAAAAGTAAAAACAATGCTGTTGAGAGAATGGAAATGTAGTGAGTCAATGTAAAAATAAGGCTGTTGAGAGACTGGAAATGTAGTTAGTCAGTGTAAAAATAATGCTGTTGAGAGAAGGGAATCGTAGTGAGTCAGTGTAAAAACAATGCTATTGAGAGAATGGAAATGTAGTGAGTCAGTGTAAAGATAATGCTGTTGAGAGAAGGGAAAATGTAGTAAGTCAGTGTAAAACCAATGCTGTTGAGAGACTGGAAATGTAGTAAGTGTAAAAGTAATGCTTTTGAGAGAAGGGAAAATGTATTGAGTTAGTGTAAAAAATGCTGTTGAGAGACTGGAAATGTAGTGAGTCAGTGTAAAAATAATGCTGTTGAGAGACGGGAATTGAAGTGAGTCTGTATAAAAACAGTGAAGTTGAGGGACTGGAAATGTAGTGAGTCAGTGTAAAAATAATGCTATTGAGAGAAGGGAAAATGTAGTGAGTAATTGCAAAACAATGCTGTTGAGAGAATGGAAATATAGTGAGTCAGTGTAAAAACAATGCTATTGATAAAATGGAAAAGTATTTTGTCAGAGTAAAAACAATGCTGTTGAGAGAAGGGAATCGTAGTGAGTCAGTGTAAAAACAATGCTATTGAGAGAATGGAAATGTAGTGAGTCAGTGTAAAGATAATGCTGTTGAGAGAAGGGAAAATGTAGTAAGTCAGTGTAAAACCAATGCTGTTGAGAGACTGGAAAGGTAGTAAGTGTAAAAGTAATGCTGTTGAGAGAAGGGAAAATGTATTGAGTTAGTGTAAAAAATGCTGTTGAGCGACTGGAAATGTAGTGAGTCAGTGTAAACATAATGCTGTTGAGAGAAGGGAAAATGCAATGAGGAATTGCAACACAATGTTGTTGAGAGACTGGAAATGTGGTGAGTCACTGTAAAAATAATGCTGTTATGAGAAGGGAAAATGTAGTGAGTAATTGCAAAACAATGCTGTTGAGAGAATGGAAATGTAGTGAGTCAGTGTAAAAACAATGTTATTGAGAAAATGGAAAAGTATTTTGTCAGAGTAAAAACAATGCATTTGAGAGACTGGAAATGTAGTGAGTCAATGTAAAAATAAGGCTGCTGAGAGACTGGAAATGTAGTTAGTCAGTGTAAAAATAATGCTGTTGAGAGAAGGGAAAATGTAGTGAGTCAGTGTAAAAACAATGCTATTGAGAGAATGGAAATGTAGTGAGTCAATGTAAAAACAATGTAGTTTAGGGACTGGAAATGTAGTGAGTCAGTGTAAAAACAATGTTATCTCTTGATCTCTCCCTGCACTGATAATAGAAAAACCTGATTACGCTTGCCATTGCATGTTTCACATTGCTTGAATTATTGTGACATTGTTGCTGTTAACTTGAATTCATCTCGCATCTGTATCCATATCATTGAGATATATATGTATTCATAATGTATCCATAACATATAGATATATATTATGTTCATACTATGGCCATACATATTTTGCACATAATGTATCCATACCATAAACATACATATTGTGTTCTTTATGTATCCATACCATAGTTATACATATTATGTTTATTATGTATCCATACCATAGATTTACATATGTTTGTTATGTATCCATAAGATATAGATACATATTGTGTTCATTATTTGTCCACATCATAGAGATACACACTGAGCATTTGTCTATATTTGGTTTCGAGTCTAAAGTGTAGGATAAATGAGTTATATCAAATTCGTGATATGTTATTTAGTTTGACTAAACCTATCTGAAGATTATAGGATATTAAGACAATCTCTCCATAGAGAATATTTGTGATTTATTATTATTATTATTATTACTAATCTATGTTTTTAGAGTGGAGATAATGCTCATTGGTTTAAAGAGAAAAGAAAGTAGCCGATGAGAAGGTTTTGAATACGAAATATCTTGAGTGGAAAATTGTTAATCTTTAATCGATAATCGAGAAATATAAGATAAAATGTTTTCTCGTGCAAATGTAATATTTTGTCTGAGTGGGCCTGCTTCCGTTTAGGTAGATAGATAGATAGATAGATAGATTGATAGATAGATAGATAGATAGATAGGTGTAAATTGTTAAAGGAATGTATGAGGAAATTCTTCAACTTTTGGGAAAATTTCGACCAATGATAAATGGCAGCTCTGGGCGTCAGAAGCATAGTAAGTTAATGCTATGAATATATGAATATATTTGAGGAATATTTCATACATGAAGTTTTAAA
>NC_090753.1:59137516-59140016 GCF_036898095.1 Palaemon carinicauda
CAACCAAGAGGCTTAAATATCTTACATTTCCTTCCTCAGAGAGCCTATGTAATGTAAAACACCTTCGGTTGGTCAAGAAACACAAGTTTACATACCTTAGTTTGATTAATGATTGCTGTACTTCCTGATTATTTTTTAAAAATTTGCATATATATATATATATATATATATATATATATATATATATATATATATATATATATATATATATATATATATGTGTGTGTGTGTGTGTGTGTGTGTGTGTATATACCTCTGTGTGTGTGTGTATGTTTGTGTGTGTGAGCTATATATGATTAGGTAAGTGTGTAAACGCATTCAGCCCTAAATAAAAGTATATATATATATATATATATATATATATATATATATATATATATATATATATATATATATATATATATACCTTGAACGTATATGCATATATAATACACACACATATACACACACACATATATACACACACATATATAAATATATGCGTGCGTGTACTTCTTACGTCCATACGCACATGCGCCATTAGCCTTTCGTTACTAAGACACCTAAAAGACTAAGAAGGAAAGTGAGAAAACAGAATGAAAAGTTTTTGGAAGTGAGGATAAAAACATCTGGAACCAGATGAGACACTTACTAGTTCGAAGCGGGTTATCTCTTATCTGCAAATGGAGTGTTTGTGGAAGGAGAAAGTGGGTAAAATAGAAGATAACGATTGGTTTTGGCGTGCACTGTTAAAGATTTCCTGTAAAATCCTGGAATAAATGTTGCTAGACACTTACCGTTTTTGAAAACGGATATATTGACTTGAATGAGTGATATTACGGTCACTAACCAGTAAAAGACAATATCAAAGTAGGGTAAAAATTACGGTCGCCTGTATTTTACTGAAATACGACTAGAAACTATATATTACTACGGAGAATTTCCCATACATATCTCACAGATTTATAGTCTAAAAACACAAGAATGTCTTTATATTTAGCAAACCCATAAAAAAGATAATTTTGCGTTATCATGGCTATAAGATTTATTATGGCAAAAGGCAAAACGTGGGGAGGGAGTGAAGAGGGCTTGGGAGGAACCTGTTAGGGGGAGAAGATCGAGAAGGAGACAGAATATTAGATGACGAAATAAGGTGAAGGATGATATGGAGAGAAGGGCTTTGGTGGAAGGCACTGGCGAGGGAGCATCAGAAAACCGACCCTTTAATGCAGGGATAACAGTGGGGAAGAGGAAGTATTTGAAATAATCATTACTGTAATAATAATCTTAATTTCAGTAACTTCACATTCTTTAGCCAAAATAATTTACTACACGTAAGTAAACTATTGTGGCTAAAGAATGTGAAGTTACTGAAATTAAGATTATTATTACAGTAATGATTATTTCAAATACTTCTTCTTCTGTCCCATCGTTATCCCTACATTAAGGGGTCGGTTGCCTGATGCGTCCTCTCCGTTGCCTTCTTTCAAAGGCATCATCTTCCACCAAACCTCTTCTCTCCATATCATCCTTCACCTTATCTCGCCCTATAATTCTCTGCCTCCCTCTTCATTTTCTTCCCTTAACAGTTTCCTCCCAATCCCTCATCACCCCCCCCCCCCCCGTTTCTTCATAATAAATCTTATAACCATGATAACGCAAAATTATATTTTTGATGTCATTGTGAAATATAAAGACATTCTTCTGTTTTTGGAATGTATAAATCTGTGAGATATACATAATCATTTTTTTTTTTTGTGATTAAATTGTCATTGTAATACGTTATTTCTAAATATGAAAAAGTAAACGATTATAAATTATTGACATCTTTAATATTTTTTTCTGGCTAAGCTACAACCTACTTGGAAAATTAGGATGCTATGAGCTCAAGGGGTCCAACTGGGAAAATAGCCCAGTAAGGAAAGGGAATAAGGTAACAGATAGAATAATGTACCTGAGGGGAGGCTATAGCACTTTAACCCAAGACAGTGGAAGACCCATGGTACAGAGGCTATGGCACTACCCAAGACTAGAGAATAATGCTTTCATCTGCATACCATAGTTAAAGAGTCTCCTCTACCCTTCACAAGAGTAAAGTAGCCACTGAACAATTACAGTGCAGTAGTTAACCCATTTAAGTGAAGATAAATTATTTTGTTATCTTAGTGTTGCCAGATGTATGAGGAAAGAGCAGAATGTGTAAAGAATATGCCAGACTATTCGGTGTGTGTATAGGAAAAGGAAAAATGAGCCGTAACCAAAGAGGGATCCCATGTTTTACTATTTGAAAAGTCACGGATCCATTAACTCTCTAGCGGTATTTTCTCAATGGTGGCTGGTGCCTTGGCCAACTTCCTACATTTCAAATTGTAAGGTTTATAAATATGACCTAATAAACTATAATAGCATAAAGAAAAGAGCAAATTATTGTGAATACAATTTTTTTTTAAAAATCTTTGTCACAAAGGAAAATAGACTATCATTGGTCAATGCATTTCCTCCTAAGAGAACTGATAGAATT
>NC_090753.1:59145016-59180016 GCF_036898095.1 Palaemon carinicauda
AACGTTGTGTTTGTTCGAAATGTTTTTGTGGCATCACTCGGGTGAAATATCTCGAGAGAAAACGTTTACCTCAACGAACGTTTTGTTATTCAAAACGTTGTGATGGGTTTCTGACGTTTGGTCTAAAAGGATTTTTATTTTATTGCCAAGATGAATTATCTGAAGAAAACGTTCAGCAGAACAAAACGTTTCATTCTTTAACAACGTTGTCAAGAGATGGAGAGAAAATATCCCTTTTTTTGTGTTACAGATCAAATGAAATAATTTAATTTCTTTATTCTGTTAAAATATCTGCATAGAAAGAAAAGCTCTTTTCAAACTACAGAAGTCCGGAGGGGTCTTACCAAATATCTGTTAATAACATTAAGTGATTAGAGGGGTACTCAACAGAGAGCAGACCTCCACCACGGCAGTTATTTCTCGACTTTTTGCTCGACCTTGAATTTTGACATTACCATATATCAATTGGCGTGGATTTTCATATACTCAAAAATGAACCAAGTTTGAAGTCTCTGTGACAAAGATGTCCAGACTTATGGGTGATTGCGAAAATTGAACATTTTGCTTGACCGTGACCTTGACCTTTGACTTTAACCTTCCTAAGTTTAATAACTTGTAGCTTTTTATATAGGAGTTAATCCGAGGATGTTTCAACTTCGTTAGCGGAGATAATATATATATATATATATATATATATATATATATATATATATATATATATATATATATATATATATATATATATATATACAGTATATATATATATATATATATATATATATATATATATATATATATATATATATATATATATATACAGTATATATATATATATATATATATATATATATATACAGTATATATATATATATATATATATATATATATATATATATATATATATATATATATACAGTATATATATATATATATATATATATATATATATATATATATATATATATAATCCAGTAAAAGATCATATTTTTCTTTTTCAAGATATTTCGTAACATTTAAAACTTCATGTATGAAATATTCCTCAAATATATTCATATATTCATAGCATTAACTTACTATGCTTCTGACGCCCAGAGCTGCCATTTATCATTGGTCGAAATTTTCCCAAAAGTTGAAGAATTTCCTCATACATTCCTTTAACAATTTACACCTATCTATCTATCTATCTATCTATCTATCTATCTATCAATCTATCTATCTATCTATCTATCTACCTAAACGGAAGCAGGCCCACTCAGACAAAATATTACATTTTCATGAGAAAACATTTTATCTTATATTTCTCGATTATCGATTAAAGATTAACTATTTTCCACTCAAGATATTTCGTATTTAAAACTTACACATCGGCTACTTTCTTTTCTCTTTAAACCAATGAGCATTATCTCCACTCTAAAAACATAGATTAGTAATAATAATAATAATAATAATAATAATAGTAATAATAATAATAATAATAATAATAATAATAATAATAAATCACAAATATTCTCTATAGAGAGATTGTCTTAATATCCTATAATCTTCAGATAGGTTTAGTCAAACTAAATAACATATCACGAATTTCATATAACTCATTTATCCTACACTTTAGACTCGAAACCAAATATAGACAAATGCTCAGTGTGTATCTCTATGATGTGGACAAATAATGAACACAATATGTATCTATATCTTATGGATACATAACAAATATATGGTATCTATGGTATGGATACATAATAAACACAATATGTATAACTATGGTATGGATACATAAAGAACACAATACGTATGTCTATGATATGGATACATTATGAACACAATATGTATCTCCATAGTATGAACATAATATATATCTATATTTTATGGATACATTATGAATACATATATATCTCAATGGTATGGTTACAGATGCGAGATGAATTCAAGTTAAGAGAAACAATGTCACAATAATTCAAGCAATGTGAAACATGCAATGGCAAGCTTAATCAGGTTTTTCTATTATCAGTGCAGGGAGAGATCAAGAGATAAAAAAGCAATAGCATTATAGTGTATGAGCGACTATGAAAAATGCTGTACACTATTTCATCATTCTTCTCTTTTTTCCAACATTCCTTCTCCTTTCTCTTAATTTCTCTTCCCACTTCCCCTTGACCTATCATTCTCCCTCCTCCTCCCCTGTCCTTCCTCCTCTTCTTCTTCGCTCTTCCCCTGTTATTCCTCCTCCTGTTCTTCCCTCTTCCCTTTTCTCGTCATCTGACGATGACTTAAGATATCACCTTAATGATTTTTGGATTTCTCGCGATTTTTCCAACCAGAAAATCTCAAATAATTTTTATTTTACCGGAAGGAATCCATCTTTCTATCTTTATATAAACTAAAAACCGTAACAAAGTCTACAGTATAATCTAATATTACTTTACGTCACAAATCAATGTTTATCTAATCTGGTGACAAAACCAAGTACGTCAACTTCCCCGTTTAGTACGAAAGCTGATCAAAGTTGTGTTCCTAAACTTCTTCTTTCAGGAAGTTGTGTGATCTCGGGTGAATTGAGGTCTTAAGTTGATCAATTAAATTCCTCTGCTTTTACCACGTGTAAATGATAGGCAAATTCCCCCCACCCCCATCACAATAGCTAGTGATTTTCTCCGTGATGCGAAAAGCAGATGTGATATCCTCCAAAAGTAGCTGGACTACTTTTCTAGTTGACAGTTAATTTCCGGTTCCCATCTATAGCATTCAAGTTCTCTGGCTTTGTAAAGTAGGTTAATTTAGTTTAGATTTTTGGAAATTCTTGAATAATTTCAGCCTTCCTCTATCTTTTCCTCGACTCCATTAGTCCCTATGCTCTCTCTCTCTCTCTCTCTCTCGTATGCAAATCTTTCAGACTTCTAATGAATCAAATTAAAATGAAATTTGCATTAATACAGTATATGTGTATGTGTATATATAATCATAAAGATATATATATATATATATATATATATATATATATATATATATATATATATATATATATATATATATATATATATATATAAATTATATGGTGTTGATAATCCATCCAAAGAAATCAAAATAATAAATAATATTTGTTACAACGATGCCAAAATAAACGAGAAAAACACCAAAATAATATATATATTCAATAAATAAGTTACCTGTTTCGAGGATTCCAGTAGTTTACAAAAGAAATTATTTTAATCCTTTCCATAAATCTTGATGAGTTTCCTTTAGAAGTTGAAGTAAATAACTATTTTTGCAAAACATTTAGTTATTAAGAATTCTATAAATGAATTCCTGTGAATTTTCAGCTAGTATTAAAAAACGGAATACTAAGGGAAAAATTATCTTTGTTTTCCACGAATAAAACTTCAAAGAACGAAGCCTGGATTTTTCCAAAAGTCTTAACGCGACAATTTTCATCTCAAATTTTGTTCAGAATTTCTTTTTTTAAACAACAATTTGAATGAACTAGACTATACGCATAGTTTTCGATTATGAAAGAGTAAAGCCTGGCTAGACTTTGGGGTTATATTTCAAAAAGACAAAAGTTTTAGGTTGATTTGACTTTGTGGTTACCAATTAAATTGACAAAGATTTTAGGTTGACTTTGGGGTTACAAATTAAATTGAAAAACATTTTAGGTGTACTTTGGGGTTTTTAATCAAACCGACAGTGATATGAAGTTGCCTTGCCTTTGGGTTAGACTTAGGAATTCGTATTATATATCCTGGTGCTGGGGCCTGTGAGGCTATTCAATCTCCTCTATTAGGAAGTTGAAATTTCCGGCATAAAATAACCACATCATAAGACTTCATTGCTATAAACTCTGACTCTCCATCAATCAATCAATCAATCAATCACTTGGAATCATGACTTTAGCAAAGACACATAGAGAAAACTATTTCGTGCTGAGGATGGTCACTGTTTCCAACGGGGATTACCAACATGCAAATGGGGAAGAGGAAACTTCTTCTTAGATAATTGACTCTCATTAGACTTAATTCTGGTGATTTGAAACCCAACTGTAAAGGTGGAAGTTTCAAGAGCTAAGCTATTGAGTTAAAAGCCAGTTTCTCTCGACGACGAATCAACTGTATGGAACTTTTAGATTTCATTTACAAAGGAAGTTACTAATATGTTGTTTATAAATAATAATGAATATAATCATATCTAATTAGGTTACTGAAGTGAATGATTTTTCTAGGTCAACGTCATTATTTGGGTAATAAATGTCCTCCTTTGTTTTTAATTGTATTAGGTATTTGAATCCCAGAATACTCTAGACTTAAGAGCACCGAAGTGGATAACAATTTAGTCATTATCACATCTCTCCGCCGTGGCTGAATACAATTGCATCCTCCAATACGTCCCTGGGAAAATGAATCCCGTTGCCGATGCCCTGTCAAGAAACACGTTGGCTGCCGTTCAACTGGGATTGGATTACAGCGCCCTGGCTGAAGACCAACGACAGAATCCAGAGTATCAAGCTTGTAGGACATCCTGCACGTCCCTCCGTTGGGAAGACTTTCCCCTCGAAGACTCCAACACCACCCTCCTCTGTGACGTCAGTACTGGTAGACCGCGACCTTGGATTCCTGCTCCCATGCGCCGGCAGGTGTTTGATTTCATTCACGGCCTTTCACATCCCTCGTGCCGTTCTACTGCACGGCTGCTGAAGACAAAGTTCATTTGGCACGGCATTTCTAAGGATGCTAAGGATTGGGTCCGCGCCTGTACTACTTGCCAAACTTCCAAAGTACATCGACACATGAATTCAGGAGTGGGCACCTTTCCTCAACCTCAGCGTCGTTTCGCACACATTCACGTCGACGTTGTAGGCCCCCTACCCACATCACAAGGACATCGTTACCTGTTTACCGTCATCGACCGCTCCACTCGTTGGCCTGAAGCCATTCCCATGGAAAATGCAACGTCCGCCTCATGTACATCTGCCTTACTCTCTGGATGGATTTCAAGATTCGGTATCCCTGAGCATATTACTTCTGACAGGGGAACCACTTTCAACTCTCAATTGTGGACGTCATTAGCGAATCTCCTGGGCATCACCCTACATCAGACAACGGCCTACAACCCCGCTGCCAATGGAATGGTTGAACGTTTTCATCGCACCCTCAAAGCAGCTTTGATGTCCCGCTGCAAGGATTGCAACTGGTTTACTCAGCTTCCCTGGGTCCTCAACGTATCAACATTTGTAGCTTTAGTGTTACTAAGCTTATTCCAACAACACTCAACAAGACTCTATTCTCATGCCGAATATGTAATGGAATGCTGCAAAGTGCAGAGAGAGAGAGAGAGAGAGAGAGAGAGAGAGAGAGAGAGAGAGAGAGAGAGAGAGAGAGAGAGAGAGAGAGTCTAGTATTGTCATAACTGATAAAATATTAATGCAAACTCTCGTAAATTACACAAAATAAGGATGTGTGAAATTGAAATAAGATAAAACTTACGTTGAATCAGTTGATTGCAAACGCGATCTGAAAAAAGGCAATTACAAAAGTTAACCACCGCATTTAATTTGCAATGGCAATTTGTGTGGTATCAGCATTGCAGTTTCGTCTGATATATTAATTTATTTCGCTATTTCGATTTGCGAAAAAAAATAATAATAATCTTTTCCTCTAAAATGGTAAAATTTCTTTTCGTCATGTGTTTTCAGCCAGAAATATTTTTTTATTTTGTGACTGAGCGTCCGTTTAGAATAAAAGGAAAAAAAAACACTAAAAAGATTTCGTTGGAATTGAATACGTTTCACTTTTATTCGAGTCAAATATGACGAAATGGTTGATAAAATATTTTTTATTTAAAATTCATTTGAGAGAAAAGTCATTGCATTCAATTGCAAGACAAAAGAAGAGTTGGAAGATCTAGGCCTACATGGTTGAGGACTATGCTGCGCGTAGTAGGAGAGGATGAATAGAGAAGTAATGAATTTATATATATGTGTGCGTGTGTGTAATCAGACATTTCCTCTTTATTATATAGAGAGATAATCAAGACAGTGGAAGACCATGGTACAGAGGCTATAGCACTACCTAAGATTTGGGATCAATGGTTTGATTCATAAATATCCTCCTAAGAGTCTCTTCTATCCTTACGAAGAGCAAAGTAGCCACCGAACAATTACAGTGCAGTAGTTAAACCCTTCAGCGAAGAAGAATTCTTTGATAATCTAAACGTTGTTGGGTTTATGAAGACAGAGGGGCATGTGGAAGGAATAGGCCAGACTATTCAGTATATGTGTGGACAAAGGAAAAATTATCCGTAACCACATAAGGGATTCAATGTAGTACAGTCTGGGCAGTCAATGGACCCGGAGAATGTGGAAAGAATAGGCAAGACTATTCGGTGTTTATGTAGGGAAAGGAAAATGAGCCGTAACCAGAGAGGGATCCAATATAATACTGTCTGACCAGACAAAGGTCCCAATAATTATCTAGCAGGTGGCTGGTGCCTTGGGCAACCTACAGCCTACAAATAAACAATACTTAGTTACCGCCAACGGAAAAGAAATGTTATAATCTTAAAGATTTAACCAATGATAGCCAACGAATCTGATTTCAATCTACTAATAGGAATCGGAGACAATAATTGACAGGTAAGTTGCCAGCCACGATTACCATGCTTTCACTTTCTTCATGAAAGTGAAAATACTCTGTTTGAAATCACTGTCGAGATGAAGAGATTCTGATTCATTTTTTTTTTTTTTTTAGTTTTCTAAAGCAGTTTTATGCTTAATAGAAAGACTGATGCCAGACTTAAGCTTCTCTAAACTTTTCATTTTATAAACTTTTTAAAGCAGTTTTATGCTTAAAAAAAAACTGATGCCAGACTTAAGCTTCCTTAAACCTTTGGGTAATAAGCCATTGGTGCAAACAGCAAGCAAATGAGTTTGCTTTTCAGCAGCTACTATCATAATCATCATCATCATCATCATCATCATCATTTTATTATTATTATTATTATTATTATTATTATCATTACTCTTGTTATCATTATTAATAGCAAAGCTACAACCCTAGTTGGAAAAGCAAGATGCTATACGCCCAAGGGCTCTAACATGGAAAAATATCCAAGCGAGGAAAGGAAATAAGGAAATGAATAGACGATATGATAAACAATGAACAATTAAAATAAAATATTTTAAGAACAGTAACAACATTAAAATAGATCTTCCATATATAAATTATAACATGAGACTTATGTCAGCCTGATGAACATACATACATCTGCTGAAACCTTGTATCAAAGCAGAGTTTGAGACTCATGAAAATTAGTAGAATTTTCACCATTATGATATTCTATATTAAATGAACCGATTTGAGGAATACACCAAGAGTTCTTGAGAGTGAAAATGCGTGCGTTATCCATATCATTCGTCTCTCGATCTCTTCTAAAGACACAAAAATAAGATAAAGAGAAACTGTCCCTGCCTCTGCCATTCATGAGTGGCCTCTAAACCTATAGTATGATGACATATTATAATACTTGAAGTAATTTCAACTAACATTTGACGAATCTCCCATAGCTGATTAACTTTCATAGATTGGATCAAAACGTTTGAGCCTCATAATTTGTACATGAAAGTAAACGTACTATTTCCACAACAAACGAAGTTATTATTTGTTTTTAAATAAAACAATACACGCACTGGCATTGACACATTTGTTTTTTCATCCTTTTAGGTTCAAATTATTATTCAACATTTTTACATCACACACACACTCACTCACTCCCCGTAATCCATTCGAATTCGTATTGGATAAATGAGGAGAGAAGCAAATGTCAAAAGATCAGGATAAATTTATGCAACTGGACTTTGCTACAGACGAGGTGCCTCTAATGACGCTACAGAAACTAAAGAGGAAAAAGAAGACAAGAATAAATGCCACCCGTCTTCAAAAGAATCTTTGGAGCAGTTGGGAATCTTCGGAGCAGTTGGGAATCCTCGCAACGGAACAGTTTGGAATCCTCGGAGCAGTTGTGAGTCATTCGCCAACTGAAGACTGACTCGCTTCGAAAATTATACACTAGAAATTTATCCAATAATCTTTATCAAAAAACAGTAGGGAAGTGGATAACTAATCCTTCACCATCTGGTCCAGTAACCAAGAGAGAGAGAGAGAGAGAGAGAGAGAGAGAGGAGAGAGAGAGAGAGAGAGAGAGAGAGAGAGAGAGAGTTGCTCTCGCTGACTGCAAGATGAAAGATACGTCTATTACGCAAACAACAACAAGGGAGAGAGAGAGAGAGAGAGAGAGAGAGAGAGAGAGAGAGAGGAGAGAGAGAGAGAGAGAGCGAGGGAGAGTGAGAGAGAGAGAGAGAGCGAGGGAGAGAGAGAGAGAGAGAGAGAGATAGACCCTTTTCTGAGCAAGTTAATAATACGGACGGTAATAAAGTCGCTTTAAACTTTTGCTTAGCTATCGGAGATTGCTAGATGAAAGGAACGTCTATTTCGCAAACAATAACAACAATAACAGCAACAATAACAAGGGCGATCTGTGTGTTCGGGGTCTTGCTGCTGCTGTAGATGACTAGGGGAGGAGAGAGAGAGAGAGAGAGAGAGAGAGAGAGAGAGAGAGAGAGAGAGAGAGAATACTATGGTCATCTTGAGACCTTCACCCAAGAACTTGGAATGGTTCGTGGGCGTTTCTCTCTCTCTCTCTCTCTCTCTCTCTCTCTCTCTCTCTCTCTCTTAGAATGGTTCGTGGGCGTTTCTCTCTCTCTCTCTCTCTCTCTCTCTCTCTCTCTCTCTCTCTCTCTCTCTCTCTCTCTCTCTCTCTCTCTCTAGAATGGTTCGTGGGCGTTTCTCTCTCTCTCTCTCTCTCTCTCTCTCTCTCTCTCTCTCTCCTCTCTCTCTCTCTCTCTCTCTCTCTGAGAGAGAAATTACGAAAGGAATAGTCAATGGAGATATTGATTCATCTCTTCAAAAAAGGAGAAGAAAAATGAAGTCAGAAAAACGCAAGACTTTTGCTGGAGCAGAAAGAAATCTTCGGTGAAGACCAGAAGAAGATTCTTCTCCGACCCAACGATGTCTTCAGAGAGCTTCACACCATCCCGTTCTCATCCGAGTCTTCATTCACACCTCATAAAAATTATAACTTTTTCTTATAAGTATAATTCTATCTATCTATCTATCTATCTATTTCCTTCGGGGAAAGGAAATTACTAAAGGAATATTCATTGGCGGAATAAGATTCGTGTTTTGGAAACAAAAAAAAATAGGAGCAGAAAGTAAGTTTCGGTGAAGACCGAGTGAAGATTTTTCCCAAAGCGAACGAAGACGTCTTTGAAGTCTCGCTCTCATTCAAATTATAATCGGAATCAGTTTCAGGAGACGATCTCGAAGCCAACGAGGATGTCTCCAGTCTTCAAAATTTCTTCAATCGATTTCTTCAAATTATACCTGATCAAAGTCAAGTGATCTGCATTCTGAGTCTTACAACGAAGATGTTCACAAACAACGCATTGAAAGCTATCAGCGAGTACGGGAAGAAATATCTAATTGGAGGTCCCTCTTCCGAAGACGGGTTTCAGGACCAGCAACCCCGGTTGATGGAACTGGAAGGACTACGCCTCATTTTCGGAGGTGGTCTTCTGATGAGGAAATTCTGGGCCGAGGAGGAAAAGAGTAAGGAACTCGAGCCTGTCTTGGACCAGGAGGAACTCGACGGAGTTTCTGAGGAGGTGGAAGCTGTCATCAGTAGGAAAGATCCTTTGCTTTCCGGCGAGGAGGAACAGCTGCTGTTGTCAGGAGGCGCAGGGAGTGTTATCTCTAATAGAGATGTAGAAGTTCAGGTAGAGTCTGGACCCATCTCTATCACAGATGTAACAGTTCAGACTGACGGAGACACCGAGATTGAAGATCTCAGGCGAAAGAATGTGACAAGCTGTGATTGAAGCACATGAAAATCAACTTGTTGATTACTATCAATCAATCCAAGAGTTGAAAGCGGAGCTGAAAATGGCTCAGGAGAAAAATTATGTCCAAAATCAGATGGAATCAGCACTTGTGAGAGAGAAGGAAGCTCTGAAACAAGAGCTTGAAGATAACGTGACTTTGGATGAAGAAAACACAATGAAAATAGTTCAGTTGAATGAGGAACTGGAAAAGACCAAGAAGGAAATCGAGGCTCATGACGAGCTCAAATCGATCCTTCTGCCAGAGAAGGAAGTTCTCAAAAAATCCAATAAGGAACGCAGCTTCCTTAATAAAGAATTGGCTCTAGAGAAAATCAAACTAGAAAAAGAGCTGATGGAGGCTCGTGCTAATGATCAGAAAAGAAGCCAAGGACACCCAAGGCTAGTAGAAAAGCTGCAGGGAGAGATTTCTAAAACTCTAGTGCAAAATCATGAGCTAAAGGAGGCAGTGTTCACAATCACAAAGAAGAACGAAGGTCTTCGAGAACAACTGGAGAACAAAGGTAAACGAGAAAAAAATTTGAACGGTAAGATTGTTCGAATGACTAACGTAGAAGATCAAATGAAAAAAGAATTGTCCGCAGCGAAGGATGTCATCTGTTCACTGAAGAAGGAACTTCAGAAGAGATATTTGGAGAACGTTATAAAAGATGAAGGAATGGGTGACGTTGAAAGGTGTGAAACTGCAGCAGAAGACGACAAGAGAGTAGTCGTTGTGAAGGAAGAAAAGCAAGAAGGAGAAGGACCTACAAGGAAAATTTTGGTAAGGAAACCAAAGAAGAAGAAACCAAAACAGGACAAGTTCTCTTGGACCCCCTTAGTCCAGTAGTCCCGGTTTTGGAAACAAGCGAAAATAAGGTTCATAACGAACGAACTCAGGAGGAAAAAATCCAAAATAATTAAGAAACCAGAAACAAAACAAATAAAAAATACAAAAAACCAAAAAACATATAAAATAAAAAACCAAAAAAATAAAAAATAAAAAAACAAAAAAAATATTTAAAAATAAAAAAAAAATAGTGATAAGAATATTTTTTTTTTTTAAGGGAATATTATTTTATCTTTATTTTGTGAAAGGAATATATTCTTAGGTTATTTTGTGAAAGGAAAACTATATCTATTTCATAGCGACGTCGCTTATTTTATAAATGGAATATACCGGTATTATTATATTTGTGAAAGGAATATTATTTTATAATTTATTTTTCTAGGTTTAAGGATGCCAGGCTTAACTGCCTCGGCTAATGATGCTTGTTTAAAATGCCTGGCATATTTTCTTTTTTTTTTTTAGGTTTAAGGATGCCAGGCTTAACTGCCTAGGCTAATGATGCTTGTCTTAACTGCCTGGCCTATCTTTTTTTATTTTTAGGTTTAAGGATGCCAGGCTTAACTGCCTAGGCTAATGATGCTTGTCTTAACTGCCTGGCCTATCTTTTTTTATTTTTAGGTTTAAGGATGCCAGGCTTAACTGCCTAGGCTAATGATGCTTGTCTTAACTGCCTGGCATATAATTTCTTTTTTTTTTTTAGGTTTAAGGATGCCAGGCTTAACTGCCTAGGCTAATGATGCTTGTCTTAACTGCCTGGCCTATCTTTTTTATTTTTAGGTTTAAGGATGCCAGGCTTAACTGCCTAGACTAAAAATGCTTGTCTTAACTGCCTGGCTTTTTTTTTTTTTTAAGGATTCTAGGCTTAAGTGGCTAGCCTGATGATGCTTGGCTTACCTGCCTGGCATAATGATGCTTGGCTTAACTGTCTGGCCTAGTGATTTTTGGCTTAACTGATCATTCTAATGATGCTTGGCTTAACTGCCTGGCCTAATAATGCTTGGCATAACTGCCTATCCTAAGGATGCTTGGCTTAACTGCAAGGCCTAATGATGCTTGGCTTAACTGCCTGGCCTAATGAGGCTTGGCTTAACTGCCTGGCATAATAATGCTTGGCTTAACTGCAAGGGCTATTGATGCTTGGCTTAACTGTCTGGCCTAATAATGTTTGGCTTAACTGCCTGGCAAAATGATGCTTTGCTTAACTGCCTAGCCTAGTGATTTTTGGCTTAACTGCCTCGCCTAGTGATTTTTGGCTTAACTGCCTGGCCTGATGATGCTTGGCTTAACTGCCTGGCCTTATAATGCTTGGTTTAACTGCCTGGCAAAATGATTCTTGGCTTAACTGAAAGGCCTAATGGTGCTTGGCTTAACTGCCTGGCATAATAATGCTTGGCTTAACTGCAAGGGCTATTGATGCTTGGCTTAACTGTCTGGCCTAATAATGTTTGGCTTAACTGCCTGGCAAAATGATGCTTTGCTTAACTGCCTAGCCTAGTGATTTTTGGCTTAACTGCCTGGCCTAGTGATTTTTGGCTTAACTGCCTGGCCTGATGATGCTTGGCTTAACTGCCTGGCCTTATAATGCTTGGTTTAACTGCCTGGCAAAATGATTTTTGGCTTAACTGAAAGGCCTAATGATGCTTGGCTTATCTGCCTGGCCTGATGATGCTTAAATTAACTGCCTGGCCTAATGATGCTTGGCTTAACTGACTGGCCTAGTGTTTTTGGTTTAACTGCCTGGCCTAGTGATTTTTGGCTTAACTGCCTGGCCTGATGATGCTTGGCTTAACTGCCTGGCCTTATAATGCTTGGCTTAACTGCCTGGCAAAATGATTCTTGGCTTAACTGAAAGGCCTAATGATGCTTGGCTTATTTGCCTGGCCTGATGATGCTTAAATTAACTGCCTGGCCTAATGATGCTTGGCTTAACTGACTGGCCTAGTGATTTTTGGCTTAACTGCCTGGCCTAGTGATTTTTGGCTTAACTGCCTGGCCTAATGATGCTTGGCTTAACTGCCTGGCCTGATGATGCTTTGCTTAACTGCCTGGCCTTATAATGCTTGGCTTAACTGCCTGGCAAAATGATTCTTGGCTTAACTGAAAGGCCTAATGATGCTTGGCATATCTGCCTGGCCTGATGATGCTTGGCTTAACTGACTGGCCTAGTGATTTTTGGCTTAACTGCCTGGCCTAGTGATTTTTGGCTTAACTGCCTGGCCTAATGATGCTTGGCTTAACTGCCTGGCCTGATGATGCTTGGCTTAACTGCCTGGCCTGATGATGCTTGGCTTAACTGCCTGGCCTTATAATGCTTGGCTTAACTGCCTGGCAAAATGATTCTTAGCTTAACTGAAAGGCCTAACGATGCTTGGCTTATCTGCCTGGCCTGATGATGCTTAAATTAACTGCCTGGCCTAATGATGCTTGGCTTAACTGACTGGCTTAGTGATTTTTGGCTTAACTGCCTGGCCTAGTGATTTTTGGCTTAACTGCCTGGCCTAATGATGCTTGGCTTAACTGCCTGGCCTAATGATGCTTGGCTTAACTGCCTGGCCTAAATATACACCGAGACTCATGGCCCTTTCTCCCCAGGTATACGTGCGAGGGGCTCTCCAGCACCCTGCACCTGACCCTGAAGTCCTCCAGGGACTTCGGCGTCCTCTCCTGCTACGGGACCAACAAGAACGGCATCCAGTAGCAGCCCTGTACCTTTAATCTAGTTCCTAAAGGTAAGAAGTCGTTTAGGTTTAAGGGTTTAAAGGTCAATCGGGAATGGCAGAGGTCAGGGACAGTGATAAATGCCTTAGAGGCTCACCATATATCCGCATGTTCAAAGCTCATGCTAGGACTAGGGAGGCCTAGGTAATAGATAGTGACAAAAGCCCTGAGAATCTGAGAATCACCATATTCCCGTATGTTCAGAGCTCAGGCTACGACCAGGGATGGCTAGGAAATGAACAGTGACAAATGCCCTAGAGGCTCACCATATATCTATATAGTCAAAGCCCAATCTAGGACCAGGAGGCCTAGGCAATATACAGTGAAAAAAAGCCCTTGAGAATCACCATATATCTATATGACAACGCCCATTCTAGGACCATGGAAGACTAGGCAAAAGACAGTGACAAAAGCCCTGGAGAATCACCATATAACTATATGATCAACGACCAAGCTAGGAACAGGGAGGCCTAGGCAATGGGCAGTGACAAATGCCCTAGATGCTCACCATACATCCGTATGATCACCGACCAAGCTAGGACAAGGGAGAACCAGCTAATAGACAGTCACACCATATAGGCTATTGGTATGATGAAAGCCCAATCTAGGAACAGGGAGGACCGGGCAATGGTGGCTGATGACTTAGTAGGTTTAAAATGATGATGAAGTTGCAGACACTACAAGAAATCATCAAGCTTGAGTGGGACTCGAACCCCAGTGAAGTTGATCACCAAGCAGGGACTTTTCCAATACGCCACAACTACCCTAAAGTTATTGCTCTTGTTGATGTTATTGTTGGAGATTAGCTGTCGCTGTACTCAAAGTGAAGGTATACCGTAGATATTATAGGAACCGTTGATGACATGAATTGCTTTTATGAAAAAGTTTATAAAATAATGTATTTGAGCAGAAAGAATAAAAAGACTTTATTATATATATAATATGTATATATATGTATATATATATATATATATATATATATATATATATATATATATATATATATATATATACATACATACATACATACATACATACATACATACATACATACATACATTCATACATATATATATATATATATATATATATATATATATATATATATATATAGAGAGAGAGAGAGAGAGAGAGAGAGAGAGAGAGAGAGAGAGAGAGAGAGAGAGAGAGAGAGAGAGAGAGAGAGAGAGAGAGGTTGTGGTTCTGTTAAAAAGTGTACTAAAATGTAACTACAGTAGATGCTTAACATGCACATAAACACAAATATATATATATATATATATATATATATATATATATATATATATATATATATATATATATATATATATATAGATATATATGTGTGTGTGTGTAAGTGTGTGGGTGTTTGTGTATGTGTGTATAATAATTTTGTGAGCGAAGGTTATAATTATGCTCACTTTTCATATTTCAACAATAATTTCAAACATTAAATTCACATTCTAAAGTTTTAAATATAGCAATATATACATCTGAATCCCAAATATTTACTTTGAAACATAACTTTTCTGGCAAGAATGTTTTCCGTCTTGAAAAAAAAAAATTACAATTTCATCCAAAATTGTTTTGATTTATAACTAATGAAAATTGCAATTTTCCCCTAAAAAATTCGAACTGCAGGTCAGCCTGAAGTTCAGGTGAACTGTTCCATAGCAAAAGTGTCCTCAAACGAAGTAACAGTCGCTTGCGAAATCAAACAGCCAACGTCAGCAGTTTCTCCACCAAGTGAGTCCTCTCTAACATGTAAATTATTTCATTTCTTGTCGCTTCCAGCGCGGGGGGGGGGGGGTGGTATCTTGTAGTTTTAGATATCTGATGACTAAAAATAGTCCTGGATAATAGAGTTAATAATGACAACAATAAATACTTCTATATTTTTGTTGTTTTAGATAATTGCACAAACAGCTGTCATGTCATAAGATACCTTACATTAAAATCGAACTTTTTTAATAATAATAATAATAATAATAATAATAATAATAATAATAATAATAATCTATAAATGAAAAAGAACACCTATTAATATTCTTTTTCTAATAAATAATAACCTTAAATAACACAACTGTAAACAAAATCTGTGAATCTTCTTCCACAGGTTCGATTATCTTCAAGTGGGGAGCTCGTCCTGAACAAGTCTTCCAGTCAAGCCACAGTAGAATTGTCTTCCTTGGAGCCGAACAGAAAGTACATAGTCTCTGTTAGTGCAGTTAACGCCAGAGGAAAGACCCCGGTGAAGAATTTCCATATACAAACACACAGAGAAGCCAAAATACAAATAAGTGGGTGTAAAAGTACATGAAGTTTGTGTAGAAATGGTTGATTTGATATATTTCACGGCACTTCGAGGGATAAATACAAATTATCTGATTGATATTTAGGTCATTAAAGTATCTGATTTGAAATCTAGTGAGCTTTTTCTCAAGCAATAAGGAAGGGTAATTATTTAAATATGTCTATCAAAACATATTCTTTCAAATTTTAGTGTTTAAAGTCTTTGATTTGAAATCTAGTGAGATTTTATTCAAGCAATAAGACAGGATGATTATTTGAACTTGTCTATCTACACATATTCTTCTTTTACGGGAAATAAATTGATAAAATTCATACATTTCTATTTTCTGATCTACTGTAGGCCTACCCTCCAGGCCAAAGCCCAGGAAGTTCCTTTGGATAATGGGGATAGGCCTAGGGATTGTCCTAACGGTAGTCGCACTTCTGGTAGGCCTGTGGATGGCACGAGGCAGACGGTCAGCGCACACCCTGAGGAACCCAGATATTGACACAGGCAAAACCACAAACAACGTTGCACTTGCAGGTAATGTAGAGGCTCTGCCACATCAGATCTAGCACTTTACCTTCTGACAGAGGAAGTAGTTAGCTTTTAGACACTTCTATTTGAATTAATGTAGCTTATCCATATATTTGTGAGTGCTCAGATCGCTTTACCCCAGACATTGACATAGGCAAAACCACAAACAACACTGCAATTGCAGGTATTGTGAAGGCTTTACCACACTAGATCTAGCGCTTTAACTTTTGACAGAGGAAATAGTTAGCATTTAGATACCTCTATTTGAATTAATGTAGTTTATCCATAAGTTTGTGATTGTTTGTATCGCTTCAACCCAGACATTGACATAGGCAAAACCACCAACAGAACTGCACTTGCTCAGCCACACCAGATCTAGCACGTTAACTTCTGACAGATGAAGTAGTTAGCTTTAGCCACCTATATTTGAGTTAAAGTATCTTTCCATGTGTGTGTGATTGCACACATCACTTTAACTAAGAAGAATCTGGTGTTCTGTGCTTGGTGTGATTGAAGACTGGCTTGATATTCCCTCAGAAAGTTGCAGTGCAATATTTCATCCAAATTGCACAGGTAACATGAGTACCTCTTCCGTGTTTCAAAGTGACCCTTTATATAAATATTCTTTCTCTTTTTATTGTTCCAAAGTAAATATTTATATACTATGGTTTCTTGTTTCTTGCAAAGTGGCCATGTAGATAGCACACTCTAATTAAATTATATACAAGAGGTTCCTGTACATAATATGGTCTTTTATGTATTCTAAAGTAACCCTATATATGCAGTTTTTTTTTATATCTATTTTTTTGGGCTCAAGCCATGTCGTCCTGATGGAAGTTCCTATAGGGTAGCTTCCTAGGGTATATTACAACTACGGCGATATTCCCAGAGAATTTACCTTACGGTACCAGAATTCTAACTCCTGGAGCGAGTATCCCTCGTTGAAGGGGTATCGCGACATATCAGAGGACGTATTCTTGACACGCCACATGGCAATCTGCATCCTGGACAGAGATTTCGTCTCGTAGGAGGGATTGGCAAGAAACGAATTCGGGAAAGAAAAAGGGGGAGCCGCTCCCAAGGCTTCCCTATCCTCCGATTCGTATGCGTGCCTGGCGCCAATCCTGGCGCCATCTGTATTCCTTTTTGCGTAGCTTAACAACTCAGTGTTTTTTCCTGTGTTTCTCGCAAATCTTGGATTTATTCTACTTTTCATGGCTTCTCCGTCTTCGTCGGCCTCTGATAAGTTGAGTATTATGTCTTTTATGTATAAATGTAGGCTCTTGGTAAATTTTGAGTGATTAATAGGATTAATCTTTGATACAAGAGCCGTAGCCTACCAGAGGCGTCCTGGACGCTGTCGCTCGCTAGGTATAAGTTTAGTTAGTCAGAGCGACATTCCTGGTTGTTTTGCTTTAATAAATTTTAGCTATTTAGCATTACATAGGATTTCCTTTCGTGCTTAGTATTAATTTGGCGAAGTATTCGCCATTCTGGCCTACGCTAGGCCATGTAGCCTAGTCGTTTGGTCCTAGTACTTCATGCATGATTTTGGTTTTTCCGAGTGTAATAAAATTTTATTGAAGCTTTAGGCTATGTTTTATACATTTAAGACTGTGTGGAATATTTCCAAGATAGTATACGAGTGAGTTTCGGTGATTTAGGTAATCGATTCTCTTGGTGCCTAGGCTAAGTTGCTTATGGAGCCTTAGTATACTTTATCATACTCCCCGGTTGTTTTCTTTTCTTCGGAGAAGGTATGCAATCCCTTTCCCTCTGTTTAAGCCTTGGGCTTATCCCTAAGTGGTTTTTTCCGAATTTATTTTCGATAAAACTATACTGGGGTGTTACTGTACCTTCCTGTTCCTGTAGTATGGTTCAAAGAGGGACAGAACAACAGAGTTTTTTAGTCTGAGTCTGTGTTTGTCTGGCTTGGGGCAGAGTCTCCCTCGCTGGCCTGATACAGACAAAAGGGACTTAGCCTCCTTAGATCTCTACCGAAGGTTTCTGTGGATATGATTCCTTCTTTTGTGATCTACCAGACTAGTCCTTGTTGCTGTTCTCGGGGGAAGATAAGTTTCTTTCCCTGGGAGTAGCAACACCTTCCTTGCTTTGGTACCTCTGGGAGCTGGCAAGTATTGCTGGCCTTCCCCCTTATATCTCCCTTAGGCTAAGATAAGTTTCTTGGCTGCGGGTGATCCGTCACTAAAGCAAGGTCGGTAGGACCCTCTTGTCCCTTCCCCCTCTTTCTCCGTAATGGCCTAGCCATTACAGTACTGTACGTCGTTCTACATCTGGACCTAGTATAGGTTAGGATGTGGAATTGACTCAGCCCCTTGCCGGGTCTTATATTTTTGAGTGCTGCCCGACCCTCCCTTGGTCCCTCTTCCATGCCTGCCTGTAGAGCCAGACGGCATTAGTCAGGAAGCCTGAATTAGATTCTCCCCTTCCTTATATGCACTCTTTCGGATTGCCGGGCTTGGAGGTAGTGTACACTCTTATCCCGGCATCCATTCTATTTTTCTTCTAGTGCTGTACCCGACCTGGCTGCCGGCCTATGAGGCCGGCAGCCGGGCAGGTGTAGTCCTCTGGTTCTTTTGCTGCCGGCTGGCATCGGTCTTGTACCTTTGCCGGCCGGCTTATGTCAGCCCTTGTCTGCCGGTCACCAAGAGTGTGGCCGGCAGCTGGGTACTACCTTGTGTAGTTGCCGGCCGGCAGCCATTGCCGGCCGACATTGGCTGTTGCCGGCCGGCAGTTGCTGCCGGCCGGCACATGCATTTGAACCAGAGTGCTGCCGCCTTATAGCTGTTAAGTAGTGTACTTTAAAGCTAGTTATGGTGTGTGCCGGCCAGCACGTATCCCCCTATACTGTACTAGTATTCTTCAGTATAGCATATACAGTAAGAAGAAAACTATGGTAAGGGTGTTGGTACAGCACTGTGTGTTCTAACACTTTTGTGTTTTCTTGCACAGTCCTTTGCTGTTGCCCTACAGATAGGAAAGTGAGTTCTTTTCTGTCTATTATCCAGGTTTTTAAAATCATTGCTTAGGTGTGAGCTCCACCTGTTTCCTCTGGAAACTTTGCATTGGTTACTCTAGAAGAGATTAACCATTTGATTTTATTATCTGGAAGGCTGCAGCAATGGGTTGTGAGGGAAACACAAGTGTGTGTCTTTCCTTTCTGAATTGTTATGCTATACTATGCATATCCAGTGATACATAGTTCACTTGATACTCATGGAAATTTCTTCTCTTTACAAAAGGACACTCCGAAGTGCGGAAGTGCTTTCTGCAACGTCCGCAGCAAGAACCTCTGCGGACATGAGTTTTGTAGGAGACACGCAGCATACGCTGTCTCCAAGGATGATCTCCGGTATTGGGACCCTCAGTTATATACTGTGTGCACTAACCTGATTACTGAGACCTTTGATTCCCCTAGGACGGAGGAATCAAGCGATATAGCTAGGAAGAAGCTTCGTACCTGGGTAAGGGGCTTCCAAAAGAACACTTCTGGCCCTTATCTTCCAAGTGAGAAGATGAGGGCGTATCTTTTCCCTAAGGCATCAGCTGATGCAGTGATTCCCCAGCCTCAAGAGGAGATCCCCTAAGTTCAGATCCAGGTGGATGCTGAAGTCGCGGTCGCGATGCAAGACATCCAGTTAGATGACAGGATGTCTGATGTGGACGAGTGTCTGGAGGAAGACCTCCTGGCAGAAGCCCAGGATGAAGTTCAAGCCCCAGACGTTGTAGAGGTAGACGTCGACGAGGTGTCGGCTACTCCGGTTCAGATTCCGGAACCTATTCCCTCAACATCGGCCGGTCTCCCAGTAGAGCTCTCTTCTATTGTTGGAATGATCCAACAAATGCAGAAGGAGAATCAGGAGAAGGCGGCTGCAATGGAACTGCGAATGCAGTACCTTGCAGAATCACATGGGCCCCAGAAAAAGCTCAATGTGAAAGACCTTCCCTTGTGCTCAGATGCTAACCCATGGAGGTATGCTGAGTACATGCCGATGACGACTGGAAAGATCGTCATCTCGGATAAGCTGGGCTCAGTTCCCCTGGAGGAGGTGGAATTCTGGCCCAGCAAGGCATCATATCCGGACTGTTATGTCCGGCTGAGGAAGGAACCAGCTTCAAAGGAGGAGACAGAGCCGAAGGAGGTCATAGTGATGGACCATGCTAAGGCTCAAGCTCTACTTTCATCCTCGATGAAAGAGAGGGGCTTCTCTAACTCAAAGGTAGCCGCATTGAACAGGAAGCTGCCTTCCTTTGTGTCCTCGCCTACTAGAGCCTTCCCCTTTTTACAGAAAGGGTTTCTGGCTGTACTAAAAGCAGTCGAGGCCGGCAAGCCTTGCCCCTCCCTAGAGGAGTGTAAACCCTTGTCACTAGCCCTGCCTATGGACCACAAAGACTGGAAGGACGTCCATCTTACGTTCTCAGTTGGAAAGTTGGAGGCTGATATTGCCGGACGTCAGTTCGGTGAGAACCTCCCTAAGCTGTCTGACTTTCTTTTGCGAAGAGAGTTCGATACAAAAGAAAGACTGACTGCCTCAATGTCTCTTCAGACTACTCTCGAGACGATGGCAAGTGACCCCAAGGTCCATGAAATGTTCATGGTAGTGGCCAAGACTCATCTGGCCACAGTGACGAAGGACCTTTATGGCTTCGTCAAGGCAAGGAGAGCTTATAGGGAGTTCGTGTTTACCTCGGCTACGGTGAGGCACGAGCCAAGGAATCTAATCTCCTCCAACATTTGGGGAAAAGACCTTTTCCCTACCGACTTGGTCAAAGAAGTTGTTGATAAGGCCGCCTTGGAGAATAGAAACCTTCTCCAGAAGTGGGGCCTGGCTATCAAAAGAAAGTCTTCCCCGGATGAGGGTCCTCAACCAAAGAGGAAGACTATGAGGACTAGGCTACCGTCTCGGCCAGCCAAGCCTGTTAGACAGCAACAGCAACTGCAATTGCCATTACCCCCAGTGCCCCAGATCGTGGCACAAACCCCGACCACTTTTCAGTGGGTACCCCAGGCCGTGTCGACACAGTCCACGGCATTCACCCCAGCGTTCGAAGGGCAGTCTACTTCCTTTCGAGCAAAGCCTAGAGGAGCAGCCAGAGGCTCGTCTAGACGCCCCTCAAGGGGAAGGGGATTCAGGGGTGGTCGTGGTCAGGAAGGCAAGACCTCAGGACGGCAGTCCTAGTGAGGTGATACCGGTAGGAGGGAGACTTCTGAAATTTCGGGATCGGTGGACCTTCGATCCCTGGGCCCACAGCCTACTCAAGAATGGACTGGGCGGGAGCTGGTACAGCACTCCACCCCCGTGCCTTCGGTTCTTCCAACACTCCATCCCCGTTATGGAGGAGTACGTTCAAGAACTGTTGGAGAAAAAAGGTGATCCGAAAGGTGAAGCCCATCAATTTCTAAGGGAGGCTGTTTTGTGTTCCCAAGAATGACTCGGAAAAACTCAGAGTCATTCTGGACTTGTCGCCACTCAACAAGTTCATAGTGAATTGCAAATTCAAAATGCTAACACTGCAACACATAAGGACCTTACTGCCCAAGAGGGCATATTCTGTCTCTATAGACTTGTCAGATGCCTATTGGCACATTCCAATTAGCCATCGACTCTCCCCCTACCTAGGGTTCAGGCTACAACGAAGACTATACGCCTTCGGAGCCATGCCATTCGGGCTAAACATAGCCCCAAGGATTTTTACGAAGCTTGCGAGCGTAGCTCTCAAACAATTACGCCTAAAGGAAATTCAGGTAGTAGCCTACCTGGACGACTGGTTGGTGTGGGCAGCATCTGAGACAGAATGCTTGCAAGCTTCCAGTCAAGTGATCCAGTTCCTAGAGTACCTAGGCTTCAAGATCAACAGAAAAAAGTCTCGACTTTCTCCATCTCAAAAGTTCCAGTGGCTGGGAATCCACTGGGACCTTTTGTCACACCGTTTCTCCATCCCGGCGAAGAAAAGGACGGAGATAGCGGGTTCTGTTAAGAGACTTCTAGATTCCGAAAGGATATCAAGACGCGAGCAGGAGAGGGTACTGCGCTCTCTCCAGTTTGCTTCGGTGACAGACCCAGTGCTAAGAGCACAGCTAAAGGATGCAATCGGAGTTTGGAGAAGTTATGCATCAAACGCGCGAAGAGATCTGAGAAGACCAGCCGCTTCGGCTAAATACTCTTCTCAGGCCTTGGTCCCAAGCCAGACATCTAAAGAAGTCAGGTTCTTCTTCAGCCACCTCCCCCGTCGGTGACGATTCACTCAGATGCCTCGAAGGAGGGATGGGGAGGTCACTCTCATCGGAAAAAAGTCCAGGGGACTTGGTCTAAGCTATTCAAGACCTTTCACATAAAACTTTCTAGAAGCTAGGGCAGTGCTCCTTACCTTAAAGAAAGTCTCCCCGTGTCACTCGATCCACATAAGGTTGGTGATGGACAGCGAGGTAGTTGTGAGATACTTGAATCGACAAGGATCGAGGTCACCACCTCTCAACCAGGTGATGTTGGCCATCTTCCGATTGGCGGAAAAGAAGAAGTGGTACCTGTCGGCAGTTCACCTTCAAGGAGTCCGCAATGTGACAGCGGACGCTCTATCCAGGTTCACACCGATAAAGTCGGAATGGTCCTTAGACGCAGGATCATACTCCTTCATTCTGAATCAGTCCCAGAACTGCAGATAGACCTCTTTGCGACGAAAGACAACAAGAAGTTGCCCCTGTACGTGCCCCGTACGAGGACCCCTTAGCGGAAGCAGTGGACGCGTTGTCCCTCGACTGGAACAGATGGTCCAAGATTTATCTGTTCCCTCCTCACAACCTTCTGTTGAGGGTCCTCAACAAACTGAGATCCTTCAAGGGGTAGCGGCAATAGTGGCCCACAAGTGGCCGAACAGCGGGTGGTTCCTCCTGGCATTGGAACTGTAGCTGAAGTTTGTACCGCTACCAGATCCAATTTTGACCCAGCGAGTCGAGAAGTCAACTCTGCACTTCATTACAGAAAACCCGGACCCTGCAGCTCATAATTTTCTCTCCCTAGCGGTGAGAAAGCGTTTCGGGATTTCGAAAGCTAGCATAGACTTCCTTGAGGAATATAAGTGCAAATCTACTAGAAGGCAATATGAGTCATCTTGGAGAAAATGGGTGGCCTTTTGTCAAGGCGAAGAATCCGCAGGAGATCTTGACAGACTTCTGCTTATCTTTCTTCTCCACCTCCATGGTCAAGGATTGGCAGCTAACACGATTTCAGCGTGTAAGTCTGCTTTGACAAGACCCATTCTATATGCCTTCCAGGTCGACCTAGGTAACGAGATCTTTAATAAAGTCCCGAAAGCCTGTGCTAGGCTCAGAACTTCAGCACCTCCAAAGCCCATTTCATGGTCTTTAGACAAGTTCTTCATTTCGCTTCTCTGTTGAGCAATGAAGAGTGTGTGTTAAAGTATTTGACACAAAAAGTTATTTTCCTATTTTGCACTCGCGTCCGGGGCCAGGGTTAGTGAGATTGTAGCCTCTCGAGAGAGGCAGGTCATGTTCAGTTCCTGGTTGGGGGAGAACTGAACCTGTTTCCGGATCCTACGTTTCGCGCCAAGAATGAGTTACCCACCAACAGGTGGGGTCCCTGGAGAATCTGCCCTCTGAAAGAAGATGCATCTCTATGTCCAGTAGAATGCCTAAAGGTCTATCTTCATAGAACTTCAGACTTCAAGGGTGGTCAACTATTCAGGGGAGAAACATCAGGCTCAAATTTATCTCTGAATCAACTCAGAGCGAAAATCACATATTTTATTCGCAGAGCGGATCCTGACAATACACCCGCAGGTCACGATCCGAGGAAAGTTGCCTCATCCTTAAATTTCTTTAATTGTATGGATTTTGAACATCTCCATTCATACACTGGCTGGAAGTCTTCCAGAGTGTTCTTTCGCCACTATGCGAAGCAAGTAGAGGAACTAAAGAGATCTGTGGTAGCAGTGGGTCGCGGTGTTAACCCTACTGTTTAACTCTGCTAGGAACAGTGGTCTTAATTGGGACGATTAATTCCAGGGTGAGTGTGTAGTTACATACTGTACTACAAACTAAGTGAGGGCACTGTGTTGCCCATGTAGACTGTTCCATTTCCGAAGGTGAACCTAGCATAAGTGCAGACATGTGTGCCGAGCGTTTCTAACGCTAAGGTCATTGATTTGTAATACAGGCTTTTATGACTTTGATACCTCGGTATCTTAAAAGTGGCATTTAATGTTTTTTCTTTCAGACAAACAAGCTCTGTTTACTATCATACTTATGCTTAAAGTTTTGGGTTATCCTCTTCTTATGTATATATATATATATATATATATATATATATATATATATATATATATATATATATATATATATATATAATTGTGGTTAACCTGTCTTTATTGCCTGTCAATAAACTGGTTCTGGAGAACCTTGCGTCTCCTTCACCTGTGCCAATTTATTGGTATAATTGAGCATTCATTCTATGTACCTTATCTGGGATAATTCTAATAGAATTGTTCCTTTATGCAAGCTATGTTGCATTGGTTTTCCTCCTATGCGGATATAAAACCTTTGTCCAATACAAGTATTGTGCGGAGAACTGGTTGATATTTCATATTGACGCAGTGGTTCTTTACAAACTATGCTTTACATAATATAGGGCGAGACCACTATATTAGCTTGCCTGGTATTCATACATAGGTATATGTACTCTTCGAGACTTTTCCAGAGTCTAGTAGGACTCTTCCCTGTAGGGGGCAGGAAGCTCTAACATGGTTTATAGTTAGTTGAAAAGATGTATAACGGTAACATCTTAGGTCTCTAGGTCTAGTCGACCGGGAAAAATTACATCCGGGGAGTACGGCACGTTCTGAGAATCCTCAGATACAGTAATGCTCTGGTACACTTCCATCAGGACGACATGGCTTGAGCCCAAAAAACGGATTTTGAGCGAAGCAAAAAATCTATTTTTGGGTGATATGGCCATGTCGTCCTGATGGACCCGCCCTTGCCTTTCTAAGAAAGGGCTATAGGACCCCTCCCTACATACAGTATCTGTAGCACCTCGTGTACGCTACAAGGAATACAGATGGCGCCAGGACTGGCGCCAGGCACGCATACGAATCGGAGGATAGGGAAGCCTTGGGAGCGGCTCCCCCTTTTTCTTTCCCGAATTCGTTTCTTGCCAATCCCTCCTACGAGACGAAATCTCTGTCCAGGATGCAGATTGCCATGTGGCGTGTCAAGAATACGTCCTCTGATATGTCGTGATATCCCTTTCACAAGGGATACTCGCTCCAGGAGTTAGAATTCTGGTACCTTAAGGTAAATTCTCTGGGAATATCGCCGTAGTTGTAATATACCCTAGGAAGCTACCCTATAGAAACTTCCATCAGGACGACATGGCCATCTCACCCAAAAATAGATTTTTCGCTTCGCTCAAAATCCGTTTAATTGTTGATTAATTTTCTTGTAGTTTCCTTATTCCTTTCCTTACTGGACTATTTTCCCTCTTGGAGCCCTCTGGCTTATGCTTATAGCGTTCGGCTTTTCTAACTAAGGTTCTAGCATAGCAAGTTTTAATAATAATCTCGAGACCAGGAATATGATATACAGTAGGCTATATCTGGCGTTCAGTATTATACTTTACCAGAATCCATAATTTTATGAATAAAACTGTCAATTAAAAACCGGTTCAAATGTATCTAAACCAACAATTAAGGAGATTAACGATCCAGTATCAAGTCAAAGTAAATATGAAATATATTCAATTTGAGACTATTATCATCATAATGAAGTGATGATAAAATAACTCGAAATAAACCAGAATCATTTTCACTTCAATCAAGGGAATCATATCTCTCTCTGCATAATTCAAACGGTCAAGTAGGGTCATAAACAGATATTGATATTTATTGCGTTGGTCAGACATAAATATCATATTAAATGAGGCTTTCCTAAGTGAGGTAAAAAGGATAATAGATCCTTTTCAACTTTATAAACTTTTCAATAATGTGTAACTGTAATAAAATACGGTAATTTTACTTTTAATTAGCAGAGATTATTAAAATCCATTTCTTGATTATGATACTGTGGTGTTGATTATTATTATTATTATTATTATTATTATTATTATTATTATTATTATTATTATTATTATTATTATTATTATTATTATTATTATCAAAAAGAGAATTGCCAATCCAATGAGTCTAACTCGACTCCTACAAAGCTGGCCATTGATCTTTCAAATTATCTTCATAGGCCTATAAAACTGGTTCATCACTACACACGTAAAGTATGTTCATGAAACAAAAAAAAAATCCACACCATAATTGCTCCTACTTAAGGATGTTTGTTGACACAATAAATCAACAGTGGCATAATCTAATTCAGATTAAATCTAAAACATAATTATAGTCATAAGCTTTCGAAATATTAATGAAATTTGTGTCTTTTCCTTCCCACCTACAAACGGGACCCCATGAGAGGCTGGGGTTCCTAACGATGGTCTGTGCGTGAACGGACTGATGCATCAGACGATTTACGACTCACCCGGAAGATATCGAGGCTTTGCATATATGCAACAGGTAGTACCACACTCAATGAATGATTGTTAATCAAGTTTCAATAGTGTTCGAATCGGTGAAACTTCCAAAGTTTAAACTTGCAGGAAATGTTTTCATGTTGAACTGGATAATATAAGTCTCTTTTCATAGTCCATGTATGAAAGATATGTTTTAATGTTGTTACTGTTCTTGAAGTTTTCTTTATTTTAGTTGTTCCTACTTCTCTTGTGATTTATTCATTCATTTCCATATTTCCTTTCCTCACCGGGCTATTTTATCCTGTTGGACCCTCTGGGCTTATAGCATCCTGCTTTCCCAACTAGGGTTGTAGCTTAGCTAATAATAATAATAATAATAATAATAATAATAATAATAAATGGCATGTTGACTAATAGGAACTTGTGGGATACATCGATTCATTATTCATAGCAGTAAAGAAAAGTTTAGGGTGTGGATGTAACTTAATTTCACGAGATGTAAGTAGAGCCTTTGACAAGGTCTGGCATGAGGGCTTAAAATACAAACTTTTAGAAGCACAATTGCCAGATATTTTAACCAGACTGCTGTGCAACTTTTTAGATGACCGGGTTGCCATGATCAAAATTAAAGATTATATAGGGCCAGAGTTCCAACTGCTCTCAGGAGTTCCTCAGGGTAGTGTTCTCTCCCCCACTCTATATAATTTCTATATTAAGGACACTCCTCCACCTGCAGAAGGCTGTCTTCAGATCATATTTGCCGATGACCATACCCAAGTGATAACCTATCCCAATAAAAATAAATTAAGATTACAAAGAAAGACAGTCCGTGAATTAACAAAAATCAATAATTACGAAAGGAAATGGAAAATAACTACAAATACTAACAAATTTCAATTATTATCAATAACAGTCAATAATCCTCCTCCTATAATAATAGATAATATTCGTATCCCATACACAAATAATGCAAGAATACTTGGGTGTACATTCAAACGGTCTGGCTTGCTTTCCCATATTAAAGCAAGAATTAACATTTCCAAAGCAACTGACAGTAGGCTAAAAAGATTCAAGGGGTTATCCACCAAAACACAACTGAGGCTCTATAAATCCCTAGTAAGACCACAACTAGAATACCCTACCGTAATATTCAGCAATATCAGTAAGACTTCATTAAGTAAAATGCAAGCCGTTCAAAACAAAGCTCTGAGGCGAGCCTATAAGGAGGCGCCTCCCTATTTTAACAAAATACTTGATCTCCATCAACTTTCTAAGTTGGAACCCCTCAATGTTAGGTTTCACAGGCTTAGCCAAAAAACCTGGGACAAACTAGCCATTGATGATGACGACCTTTACGCAATTACAAGGACTCATTCCAACGGACACACTCGGGATCACAACTGGTGGAGGAGACTAGATCCCAAAATCAATTGTGATCCACCCCGGCCGAGATATATCTCCACCGGTTAATTAAATTCAATTCAAATCCTTAACCATCATTAATCAATAATTTAATTAAATTCATTAATTTCACATTCATAACCCATAATCTACCATCATATTTTTGCCTTCAAAGGGGGGTCATCTAACATTAACATTCTTATTGCAACAGGGCTAGATGCGTGAACCAAAAAACCTTTCCTTTCCTCCTCTATCCACTCTACCTTATTACCTAACATTGCAAGAGGGTCTGCCCCTCTCTTTTACTCTCCTCCTATACTTCTTTTTCTCACTTTTTCTTCTCCTACCCCTCCCGAGTACCTGCCTTCGGGCTATAAACTGGATTGTATCCAGGGGTACTCTTCCTTATCCTTATCCCCTATTCCCCACTTCCCTATCCCTATCCTGATGATGATGATCGATTCATTTTTCACATATGGTAAAATATATATGAACGGACAGTTGGACACATGAGTTTCAGACACACCCCGCTATGAGGAGATACACCCAGTCACACCCTTACTGGGCGAAGAGTTCCTGCGTGTAGACCCGGGAGCCACTGATGCAATACCTTCCTAGGCTTATCTGATTAGTGTGGTAGAAAGTATTTCTTCAAAGTGAGGTGTGATAGGAATTCTTGTGTCCAGCTGTACATATACTCAGTGACACGTATGATCATGCATATCATTAATTTTTCTTTCTTTCTTAATCAATAGTAAGAAAATCTATACACAAAAAAATATTTATTTTAATTCCTTTACCAAAATTAATTATCCTTAGCGCATTTGGCAAGATCTTTTAACAACCCCCTCTCCCCATTTTTTTTTTTAAAGTAAATTGTCTCATATCTTTAAACTATCAACCTGCTATAATTCCAGTCCGACAACCTAGGCCCTGGCGTGATCTGCTCTTCGGCCACGCCCACCAGCGCCCCAAAACAGCCTGACAACCCCGGCGGACTCAAGAGTAAGCTATCCCTCCTGAAGAGGGACTTGCAACTGACGAAGGCGTCCAAAGACGCTTCCGAGGTGCCTCAAACGAACGCGGAAAACGAAGCCAAAGCCAGGGCCGCTCAACAGCAAGACGGAACGCCTGGCAAAGAAGAGGAGGAGGGAAGGAAGACTGGGTTTGAGAAGTGGAAGTGGGTTGTGAATCACGTGACCAGTGGCAGTGAGGGAAACCGCTTCCTAGATCTGTGTCGCTTGGCGCAGAATAAACACGTCCAAGACGAAACTAAAAGTGGCGAGAGTGTTTTATAGAACGATTGGGCCATGTTTAAACATTTGCCGTAAACAATGGTGAAAATCCTGGAATAAATGTTGACAGGTATTTAACGTTTTCAATAATGGAATATATTGAAGTTAAGAAGTGGTATTACGGTCAACAACCCGTAAGATATAATAACATAGTTTGGTAAAATTACGGTCGCCTGTATCTTTCTGAAATACGGCTGAGAACAGTATATTTTTACGGAGAATATCCGATTACAATTACGGTTTTTTTTAAACAGTGTGTGTTTACAAAGATGTGTTTATAATGATTGTTATTATTTTTCTTTTTCTTCTTCTTGGTGCTGTCGTGTGGGAATCAAATTGCCATGGAGTATTACAGAGAATATAATAAATATCAATACTTTGGAGGTACAGCTGGTTTCATTATGTAATCCTTGAATTGTTTAATAAAAATCTTATTATTTATTTATTTTTATCTATTTATTTTTAATATGATTATATAGGCTGAAGTTTAATTTATTGTTACATTTCCTAGTTTTTGCTAAATATTTTCTTCATTACTTGAAGATGATAAAAAGGAAAATGCATTCTCCTAAATCAATTAGCGAATAGAGTAAAATCAGATATATTTCATAAAAATGTATCCGTAATAACAAAATCAACAACCCTAATAATAATAATAATAATAATAATAATAATAATAATAATAATAATAATAATAATAATAATAATAATAATGATAAAGTAAAAAAAAATAGTATAGAATACCGAGGACAATTTATTGTTCAATATAAACTAACTATTATCATTATTCAAAGGGAGACACCTAATCCGCTACTATCATTATTCAAAGGGGGGGGGGGGGGTGCAGCTTATTCGGCTTGATAATTATAACTCCACCTTGAGAAAGGTGGGTGTTATAATCCCCCGCAGATATTAATAGCTATTATTGACAAGATATAGAGAGGTCATTATCACTGTTTACATCAGCGTTGGATCGCTGGAACTTTAAACGAGCAGCGAATGGTTTTTTTTTTTTTTTTTTTTTTTTTTTTTTTTTTTTTTTTTTTTTAATGTTGAACAGGCTGACATAAGTCCGTATTCACAATGCACAGGCTGACATAAGTCTGTATTCATATTGAACAGGCTGACATAAGTCCGTATTCACAATGAACAGGCTGACATAAGTCTGTATTCATATTGAACAGGCTGACATAAGTCCGTATTCACAATGCACAGGCTGACATAAGTCTGTATTCATATGGAACAGGCTGACATAAGTCCGTATTCACAATGCACAGGCTGATATAAGTCTGTATTCATATTGAACAGGCTGACATAAGTCCGTATTCACAATGCACAGGCTGACATAAGTCTGTATTCATATTGAACAGGCTGACATAAGTCCGTATTCACAATGAACAGGCTGACATAAGTCTGTATTCATATTGAATAGGCTGACATAAGTCCGTATTTACAATGAACAGGCTGATATAAGTCTGTATTCATATTGAATAGGCTGACAAGTCCGTATTCACAATGAACAGACTGACATAAGTCTGTATTCATATTGAACAGGCTGACAAGTCCGTATTCACAATGAACAGGCTGACATAAGTCTGTATTCATATTGAACAGGCTGACATAAGTCGACAAAATCTTAACCTTCGTTAAGAATGAAAGAAACTTCGCTTTTATATCAAGAAAGTGAAAACCCTTATGATCTATATGCTTTAAAGTGAATTGTTTCTGACGCAATATTTCTCATAAGATGATCATCATATAACCATTCAACGTAATCACTTCATTTAGTAGCCTATCTTATTCCACACCTTAGAATTATGCCACAATTAGATGAATCAAATTGAAATTGAGCTTTTGCGTAGTTTAATCGAGTTTTCTTAAAACCATTTCACTTTATTGTGCTCATTTTGCCATCTTCATGGATTTTTTTCTTTTCCGATTTAGCCATATCTGTTTGGTAGATTTCCTCGCCATCACTATAAATTATTTCACTTTCATTATTCATTTCTTGGTCGGTAAAATGCAGTTCTTTCAAGATCCCCTTAACATAAAGAATCCTCATTATCATCCAAAAAAATTTAAAGGGATATTATTTTCGCTATTCTTGGAGTCTAGCGAGAGCTCAGCTGGCTTTGTCTGTGGATCGTTGTCCATTGTGGCTATAAAATGAATAAATGGACGTATTGCTTTTAATATTCAACAACGGACTATATTGTAAGATAAGACTGACTACTTAGCACTTCTGCTGATTGACATCAGCTGGGAACAAGATTCAACAATTTCAAAGACTCGGTCAATATAAATGTACATTTTCACATCCTTATTAGGAAAAAATAACGTCATTTTGAATTTCCAAAAATGTTAGTATTTTAGGAAAGAATATAAACAAACATGATTGACGAAAATTAAATAGGCGAAAACGAGGAACAAAAGAAATATGGAATAGATTATGGGAAAATAAAAAGATACATGATTAAACAACTTGAATAAACGAAAAGAACTAACAAAAGAAATGTGGAATAGTTCATGTAAAAATAAAAAGAAACAATACTGACACAACTTAAATACACGAAAAGAGGGGACAAAATTAAAGACCGTCACTGGCGAAGAACTGAAATAGAAAAAGGGAAGTGTGTATGTTCTCCAAACATACAGGAACGATAAAAATGCTGGAATAAATGTTGCCAGACATTTACTGTTTTTTAGTGCAAATTTTTAAGTGTATACACTAATTAAAAATGAGGTAAAAATTTACTTTATATTTGATATTGGATTAAAGAAATACAAAGTTACTATCAAAACCAAAAGAAAACAACGCGTTTTGATTTTTCTAAATTCGAGTTCAACCTGCAATCGAAGATTCATTCTTTCCATAGCATGTTGACGGACAGTCATGACGTCAGAGGTAACCCCTTGACAATAGTCATGGATGAGTCTATAAAAACGTTGTGTTTGTTCGAAATGTTTTTGTGGCATCACTCTGGTGAAATATCTCGAGAGAAAACGTTTGCCTGAACCAACGTTTTTGTTATTCAAAACGTTGTGATGGGTTTCTGACTTTTGGTCGAAAAGGATTTTAACGTTATTGCTAAGATGAATTATCTGAAGAAAACGTTCAGCAGAACAAAACGTTTCATTCTTTAACACGTTGTCAAGAGATGGTGAGAAATTTTCTTTTTTTTTTTTTTACATATCAGTTGAAATAATTTTATTTCTTTGCTCTATTAAAATATCTGCATAGAAAGAAAAGCTCTTTTCGAACCACAGAACACCGGTGGGGTCACAAAATAACACTAGAGACTAGAAGGACATTTAGTAAAGCGCAGACCTCCGTCGCAGCAGCTTATTTCTCGACTTTTTGGTTGACCTTGACTTTGACCTTTGACCTTGACATTCCAAAGTTTAATAATTTCCAGATTTTTATATAGCAGTTAATCCTTGCAAGTTTCATTAATCTACGAATAAAACTATGGCTAGGAAGCTGTTCACTAACGAACACACACACATTTAAACGAACACCAAAAACAGGGGCGAAAACATAACCTCCTTCCAACCTCGTTAGCGAAAATAGATATACTGTAATAAAAATATATAATGTAATAAAACATCCTATTTTTCTTTTTCAAAATATTTCGTAACATTTCAAAACTTCATAAATGAAATATTCCTCAAATATATTCATATATTCATAACAATAACATACTATGATTCTGACAACCCAGAGCTGCCATCTATCATTGGTCGAAATTTTCCCAAAAGTTGAAGAATTTCCTCATACATTCCTTTAAATATTTCCACCTATCTATCTATCTATCTATCATTCTATCTTTCTATTTATCTATCTATGTATCTATCTACCAATTTAGAACCTTTTCATCGTCCATTTTCTTTTTTCTTTAAACCAATGAGAATTATCTATATTCTGAAACCATCCCTTAATAATAATAATAATAATAATAATAATAATAATAATAATAATAATAATAATAATAATAATAATAATAATAATAATAATAATAATAATAACAAATCACAGACATTCTATTTAGTGACATTTTCTTCACATCCTATAATCTTCAGATGGGGTTGGCTATCAGACCATGTAGCATATCACAAATTTCATAACTAATATCTCCAAGACTTTAGACTAGAACCAAAATAGAGACAAATGCTCAGTATGTATCTCTAGGATATGGATACATAATCAACACAATATGCATCTATATACTATGGATACATAATGAGCACAATATGTTTCTCTATGACACGGATACATAATGAGCACAATGTGTATCTCAATGGTATAGATACATAATGAGCACAATATGTATCTCTATGATATAGATACATAATAAACACAATATGTATCTATGATATGGATACATAATTAACACAACATGTATCTCAATGGTATGGGTCTACAATGAACACAATATGTATCCCTGTGGTATGTATACATAATGAACACAATATGTATACCTATGATATGTATACATAATGAACATAGTATATATCTCTATAATATGGATATTTAATGATGAATCCTAATACCAGCTTCAGCGATAAACGATTTCTCTCGCCTGATAACAACTGATTCTCTCAGCCAATTAAAATCACAATCAAATTCAAAACCATTCATGTCATGCATGACTGACACATGTCACTATCTCATAACCTTCACTATTGTGACGCCAATAGGATATAAACCATTTAATTAACGTCATCTAATCAATGAGTATAACTAATCATTAATATTTAATCGTTCGGAATGTCTATATAAATCTCGTCATTGCAGAAGTATTTATGGGAATGTCCAAATGAGTCATATTTTCACCTGTCGATAATACAGGATGAGATGGTATGGACACCTGATGAGGAGAGATAAGGACCACGTTGGGAGACATACTATGAAGATGGAGGTTCAGGGAAGAATAAGAAGAGGGAGACCAAGAAAGAGATGGAGGGACTGTGTGAGAGGAGACTTACAGGAGAAGGGGATTGATGAGGCAGAAGCGCAGAATAGAAAAAGATGGAAACGGCTCATCCACAACGGCGACTCCATATAAAAATGGGAACCAGCTGGGAAGAAGAAGAAGTTAATTTTCCTTTTAATTTTTCTTTATTTTTCCTCTTCTGACGATTTTACATAACTTGTCTTCTTCCTTCGTTAGTGTCTATCTTTTTATTATTTTCCTTGTCTCTACTTTTCAATATTTTGATATCTCCTTTTTTTTACTTTTCCTTTACATTCATCTTACATTTTCTTTTCAGTTTTCCTCTTTTGGGTTTTATTTCTGATTTCTCTTTCTTTCCTTCCATCTTTGATTATACTTTCTCCTCTTCTTTGAATTTCCTCGTAGTCCTTCGTTGTTTTCCTTTAGTCATCTTCAGCAATCCGTTCAACTAATTTTTCATTACTTTCTCTTAAGTT
>NC_090753.1:59185016-59197516 GCF_036898095.1 Palaemon carinicauda
AGTTATTTTCCGTTGAATGGGGAATTATTGTTGATTTTTTTTTTCATGTATTTGCAACATCATCTATTTTTTCCTTTTTTAGTTCATAAGAAATGAGAATAAAAATAATTTTGTTTATGTTAACCTTTTTTCGTGTATTTGCTACTACTATTTTTTTTAGTTATTTTCAATTTATAACAAATACCTAAGAAGAAGAATAATTTTGTTTTTGTAAACCTCTTTCATGTATTTGCAACAACAAAATAATTTTTTTCTTGGTTAATTTTTAGTTCATAACAAATCCGTTACAAATAAATAATTTTGTTTGTGTAATTATGGTTATATTGTATAAGAATAAATAAATTAGTCTTTTTGGGGATTTTTTTGATTTATTTGCAACAAATACATATCTTTTTTGGTTACTTGTTATGAACTGAAGAAAATAGCGGTAATAGTGTATTAGGAATAAATAAAAAAAAATAGTTTTTGTTGTTGTTGATATTTTCATGTATTTTCAACAACCACACCTATTTGTCACGAATTGATGGAAAAATAATGGTGTTAGTTTAAAATAATGAAACCAAGCAGTTAAGAAAAAATAAAGGATCGAACACCGCATTTAAAGGTTTAAAGGTCGCATATGAATAGCAGAGGAAAGGCACAGTGACTTTGTCCCATCGAGCAGAACAATGCCCTAGAGACTGACCATATATATATCTATATGATCAGCGCACAAACCCCCTCTCCACCCAAGCTAGGACCAAGGAGAGCCAAGCAATGGATGCTGATGACTCAGCACGTAGACCTATAGGCTCCCCCAAATCCACCATCCTTAGCTTATAAGGATCGTGAGGTTACAGCGAGCAAAGGAACTAACGAGTTTGAGCGAGTCTGGCGTTCACCGGTCAGTGACGTTACCACATCGGCCACCACAACCCCTTCAGATCAGTAAAGGAATACAGAAATATATTCTGGAGTATTTTAGTGTTTTTACAACAATAAAAACATTATTTGCGTCTCAATATATAAAATACACAAATATATAAAATATAAAATATATAGAATAAAAATGTACAAATTGAATACCAAACAAAACGGACGGTATTCAAAGAATTTCGAAAAGCGCTAAATAGGTATGTAAATGTAACAAATAAACAAACATTTATATGAATAAATAAATAAAATCTATTAATAAATAAAGTAGCGATATCAAAAGTGGGTATTTATGAAAAGAAGCCATTATAGGATGGGAAATAAATATGTAAATGCATAAAGGAATAAATATATATACATATATATATATATATATATAGAGAGAGAGAGAGAGAGAGAGAGAGAGAGAGAGAGGGGGGGGGGAAATATATATATATATATATATATATAGAGAGAGAGAGAGAGAGAGAGAGAGAGAGAGAGGGGGGGAAAATATAATTTCATCTCATCATGTATTTGATATAGGTTATACATACACAAGCAAAAAAGCAAACACACGCACCCATATATATATATATATATATATATGGTTTCAGACTGAACCTCTCCGAGTAACCCCCTCTCGCCAGGGAATGACTGCACGGTCCCTCCGTGAGCGTGATATCTGCTTTCACGACATGTTGGAATAATGGATGGTTTGTGTCTAAGAAAGCTTTGTGGTTTGAATGTTATGAAACACACTATTATTTTTTCGTAGCTCTCAAGTCCCTCCCCCCAAACAAAATCCCTTAATCCGTTATTATTTTCTTTTAACAGGTATTGACAGCAGACCCCTACACGCAGTAAGGAGAGAGGATTAGGTTATTCTTCAGAGTACTGTACCTGTAAATAGGAAAGATGAAGTTGCCAAAAGAATAGTTACTTAAGACTTGTATTGTAAATATTTCTGCCCAGCTACATGGTAACTTGATTCGAAATTAGGAGCCAATGAAACTAGATTAGTCTTATCACTGGCCTAGGTGGTAATATATTTCTCAGAGCAGTTGGAAATCCTGGGAGCAGTTGGGAATCCTCAAAGCAGATGGGAATCCTTGGAGCAGTTGGGAATCCTCGGAGCACTTGGAAATCCTCGGAGCAGTTGGGAATCCTCACAGACATTGGGAATCCTCAGAGCAGGTGGGAATCCTCGTAGAAGTTGGGAATTCTTGGAGCAGTTGTGAGTCCTCGAAGCAGTTAAGAATACTCAGAGCAGTTGGGAATCATCGAAGCAGTTGGGAATCTTCGGAGCAGTTGGGAATCCTCGGACCAGATGGGAATCCTTGAAGCAGTTGGGAATTTTCGAAGCAGTTGGGAATCGTCCAAACAATTAGGAATCCTCGAAGCACTTGGGAGTCCTCGTAGCAGATGGGGATCTCCGAAGCAGTTGGGAATCCTTAAAGCAGTTGGAAATCCTCGGACCAGTTGGGAATCCTCAAAGAAATTTGAAATCCTCCAAGCAGTTGGGAATCCTCGGAGCAGTTGGGAATCCTCGAAGCAGTTGGGAGTCGTCGAAGCAGTTGAGAGTCCTCGAAGTAGAAGGGAATCACCGAATTAGTTGGGAATCCTCGAAGCAGTTGGGAATCCTCGAAGCATTTGGGAGTCCTCGAAGCATTTGGGAATCCTCGGAGCAGTTGGAAATCCTCAAAGCAGTTGGAAATCCTCGGAGCATTTGGGAATCCTCGAAGAAGTTCGGAATCCTCGAAGCAGTTGGGAATCCTCAAAGACGTTGAGAATCCTCAAAGCAGTTGGGAATCTTAGGAGCAGTTGGGAATCCTCGAAGCAGTTGGGAATCCTCGGAGCAGTTGGGAATCCTTAAGGCAGTTTGAAATCCTTGAGGCAGTTTGAAATCCTAGAAGCAGTTGGGAATCTTCAGAGCAATTGGGAATCCTTAAAGCAGTTGGTAATCCTCAGAGCAGTTGGGAATCCTCGAAGCAGTTTGAAATCCTCAGAGCAGCTGGGAATCCTCGGAGTAGTTAGGAATCCTCAAAGTAGTTTGAAATCTTCAAACCAATTGGGAATTCTCAAAGCAGATTGAAATCCTCGGAGCAGTTGGGAATCCTCGAAGCAGTTAGAAATCCTCGAAGCAGTTGGAAATCCTCAAAGCAGTTGGGATTCCTCGGAGCAGTTTGGGAATCCTCGAAGCGGTTTGAAATGTATTATTGAAGTGTAATATTTCTCGAGTAAATAATAACTTTATCAGATATTTAGGAAAACTCATCGAAAGGAAAACCTTTCTGGTTGAATATAAAAAATGGTTGAACCTGATGAAAGAAAAAATAAAAGCTTTAAATAATCAATTCGAAAAATCTGTTTTTAATTGAGATATCGTAATTTTTTTTTTTTTTATTTTTTTTTAATTTAGATATACAGTACATTTGAAAAATGAAGTTCATGGTTTTTTCGAATTAGTTGTGTTCAAAACTCATTAGCAAAATCAAAATGAAATTTATTATTTATCATTTTCATAAGTAATAAAAAGAGGATTTTGGAACTCGAGAATAAAAAAAATACCGATTTTCTTTTTAAATATAAGTGGAGACAATTATTACTTTAAAAACCAAAAAAATGTTATAAGTAAAATGAAAATTTCTGAATTAAAAGAAAACGATATTGGAAAAAGAAATTCTACTACAACATATGAAGGTAAATTGTAAATATATTACACATCACTAATTTACAAAGGAAAATATATTGATGAAAATATTGATGGAAATGAAAGGAAAAAATATTTGCATTTTCCCATTACGTGAAATTACATTGTTTAACTATGAAAGTCTTTACAAAAGTTGATTTATTATCTTTTATTTAGTATTCAAATACTCTTTTGAGAGAGAGAGAGAGAGAGAGAGAGAGAGAGAGAGAGAGAGAGAGAGAGAGAGAGAGAGAGAGAGAGAGATTGCAAGCTAAAAACATTGAGACAGGAAACCTGATATATATAAATCCTCTCGAACAAAACATTAAGTAAATATCCCGTTTCTTTTTTTGAGTCTACAAAAGAAGCAAGACTGCCTCATTTCAAGTCTTCATTGTGGCAAGGGAAAATATTTGCATAATAAATCAACTCTTTACTCCATTAGCTTAAAAATGTTTTTTCCATGCATATGCCTCAGAATGAAAATATAAGATTATTCTGATATTTTACTTTTTCCAATTATTGTAAGAGAAAACACTAGCTTTATATCATAAAATGTTCATCTTCCGATTATGATGTAAATATTATCCGTCTCCATAATTTTTTGAAGATACATATCAAGATAAATTCTTTATATATAAGATTTGTGAGGATAATCTATTCAAATAATGTTAGTTTATGAAAATCATACGATCAACTTTCAGAGAGAGGGAGGATCCCTCCAGCCTCCGTGATTGCATGTCTCAATTTTAGAATCAAGGTACTTTTTACGATCAACTCACAACAAATTTTAATCTCCTATCCGTTTCTTCAGTCCTTAGTCGTTTCACTTATGAAATACCAGTGTGTTTAATAATAGGAAGAATAGGAAGGGAAAAAGAGTAAAGTAGGTAAGCTAAGAAATAAATTACACTGCAGAAATAGGAGTGGGGAAAGTGGAGGAGTACATGAACGTTAGTTACAATAAAAGATTATTTTTCACGAAGTATTTTACTTTTGGCAAAGCATATATAAAAGATATAAAAAAAATCGAGAGTATAAAACTATCCCAGGTTGGGTTACAGAGTGAAAAGAACTGGTTGTGATGGGTGATTTAGATATGAAAGTAGATAAAAAACTACTTGTGATAGTGACTTAGATGTGAAAACAGATAAAAGGAATAGTTGTGCTAGGTGACATAAATATGCAAGTAGATGAAAGGGCTAGCTGTGTTAGGTGACTTAGATGTGAAAGTAGTTAAAAAGACTAGTTGTGCTAGGGGACTTAGATGTGAAAGTAGATAAAAAGACTAATTGTGCTAGGTGACTTAGATGTAGAAATAGATAAAAGAACTAGTTCTTCTTAGTGACTCAGAAGTGACTGTAGATAAAAAGACTAGTTGTGGTAGGAGATTTAGATGTGAAAGTAGATAAAAAGACTAGTTGTTCTAAGTGACTTCAATGTGAAAGTCGATAAAAAGAAAAATGGGGGACTTGGATGTGCAAGTAGATAGAAAAGAAATGAGAATTCTTAGGCAAATGGAATTTAGCATATATATAATTCATTCGTCAAATTAATTTCATCAGAAGAAGAGTTATATATCTGAAACTGATAGTGAGGGGTTTGAAACACCATCATTATTTTGAATATATTTACGAAATTATTAAAGATTGAAAGAAGCAAAAAAGCAATTTGTCACCGTCAACACAACATTAAACAGACTTTTACAGAAAGAGTGAGCCGGTTTATTTGCATGTTAATCTAGTGTCACGGACTAAGATGAAAATGTCGCTTGACAGAGAGAGAGAGAGAGAGAGGAGAGAGAGAGAGAGAGAGAGGGGAACCTGACATTTAATCTTTCTGTTGACAAATGGATGAAAGTTTCGTCTCGCCTTTCTAAGGGAGAGAGAAAGAGAGAGACACAATCTCTAACATACCTGTAAGCCTTCTGACAAAAGAGAGAGAGAGAGAGAGAGAGAGAGAGAGAGAGAGAGAGCATGGGGTTCCTCTCGTTCCTCTCGTTTCTCCCATATCATCAGTATTGCAATGCAATGCGTGTGCATGTATTAGTCCGGGTAATTGCTTTTCCAACTAGGGTTGAAGCTTGGCTAATAATAATAATAATAATAATAATAATAATAATAATAATAATAATAATAATAATAAAAACGCAGGCATAAGAAAATCTCATGCAATCTGTTCAAAAGGTCAAATTCAGTTCCTCTCTGGTAGATCTACGTAGGAATGGATTCATTTCGTAAAATTATGCTATTTTCCTTTAGTTCAACAAAAACCAAAGGATTAAGAGTCCCAAAGATTTATGACATGGATGTTTAGCAGCTAATTATAAAGGAGGATTAATGAAATAAAGAAGGTTTGGTGTAATCAGATTGACCATTAAGCTAAAGCTGACTCCAGGATGTTTTTGATCCCCCTGGTGGCAGAGAGAGACATTACTAATATGTCGTGGTGTATGGTGGCGTTTAACATTCCTCCTCATTCGGGAGAGTAATTCCTAAATGATGCTTTGGCCTTTTCGGTTTTGCTTTGCCTGTTGTTGTTCAGCCACTTAAAGGAGACATGGCGGAAGGGATGGCCAATGCTGGACATTTGGAAATGGAAAACGAGGAATGGGTTTTCTATCCTTTGTGAAAGGAAGGGTTAAACGAAAACACTACTACAATACACAACTCGGCTCTTGGTTCAGTTATGGTTAGATTTAAATGGAAGTATCTATTTGTGTGTAGGTTAATCTATCGGTTTCTAAAATGTGCTTCGTGGAAGAATTCTACACCTAAACAACTGATCCAAGTTGTGGAAAAAAAAAATTAAAATTATTTTGGAATAACTGCTTCAAGTAGGTGGCATTTTGATACGATTTTGTTTATTCATTTTTACTAGAAATACAGGTTTGTAAAGGCTTCTAAATATACGTCCGGGAGAGAAATGGAGAGAGGAAAACATTTTACACCTCTTTCATGAAGATAATTAAATGGAATTAAATTAAATTTAGTTTCAAGAGGAGGTTATCTTAATTCCATTTTGTTTACTTGTGTTTTTAAATGAAGTACAGGCATACAAGGGATTCTAAAGGAGGTGATGTAAATGAAATATTGTCTGGGGGAAATAAGATTAATTAAAACCAGTTATTTTTCTCAATTGAATAACAAGAAAAACATACATACATACATACATACATAACGTATAATACTGAATACTTCTTAATAGAAGACCCAAGCGAAAAATGCCATAGAATATGATTATTTTCTCGCATAATTTTCCACTATGTTTTCAACATGAAATTCTTGATCTAATTATGGTAATGTGGATAAGGATAAGTATAAAGGTTGTTGGAAAAATAACAGCATTCTTCCGGACTTGTCCATTTGCATATTCATGTGAAAATTATTCCAGGGAGGCGTTCCATGTGGCTCCTGCTGCCTTCTTTGGGATATATTGCAGTAAACGCTTTAATTTCCTTATTAAGGTACCACTAACTTGCGTACATTTCTATATATATATATATATATATATATATTTATTTATTTATTTATATACATATATATACAGTATATATATATATATATATATATGTATATATATATATATATATATATATTTACACACACACACACACACACATATATATATATATATATATACAAAAAAAAAACAATAACATCAACAACAAATTCAGCCATTTTTAGTCTACTGCAGGATAAGGTCATCAGATATATCAATTCATATCTAGGGTTTGGCCTACGTTTACAACAATGCAGCTCAGTGCGGACTGGTGGTGGTGGGAGATTTATGTCTGATCGTTTACAGCAAACCAACTTAGTATGGGTAGATCATGGCAATACACAAACCCATTCAGCAAGGTAAGGTATCCTCACCCCAAAAGGGATGTATAATGTACATAAATATGTGTGTGTGTATGTGAGTGTCTGTGCATCTCTGTATCAATGTGAGCGTAAGTGTGTGTATATAACAGAAATACCTTAGTGCAGTGAAGGAGTTTGTGTACTGTCACGGTCAGCAAACCTGTAATAGTCGGGGGCACCCCTACTAGATTGGTTTGTTGAGAGTAATCAGGCGAAAGGCTCCCAGCATCACCAATCCACCCTGGACAGCGTAGTAATTAAAACCGGCCAAATCACAGACATAAATTAACATGGCTGAGACCTTTGTCCTGTAATGGACTAGAAGGGGCTGTATTTGTTGTTGTTTTGATATATATATATATATATATATATATATATATAATGAATTTTGCACATTCAGACGTGTTTTTCATATTCAAATAAGCCATATATTTTGACACATTAATGTCAAGATTCTCTTACCGACTTCGGGATCAGAGCTCCAGACGGAACTACTCAAAGACAAAAGCTTCAGACCGGCCGGGAATCGAACCCTAGCCCAGAAAACTTGTAATAACAGTGACATACCACTTAGCCACAAAGTGGTATATCACTGTTGTTACAAGTTTCCTGGACTAGGGTTTGATCCCCGGCTAGTCAGAAGCAATTGTCTTTGAGTGGTTCCACCTGGGCTCTGATTCCGAGGTCGGGTAGAGAATCCAGACGGTAAAATACAAAAGTATATGGCCTATTTGAATATATATATATATATATATATATATATATATATATATATACACTTATATATACATATATATACATATATATATATATATATATATAAATATATATATATATATATATATATATACACATGTGTGTGTATGTAAGTATACATGTGTGTATGTGTATAAGTTTGAATGCATAAGTCTGTATATGCATAAACTATAAAAAGTTCACATAATGAATCGTTAATAAAAAATATAAAAAACTCCCCTGTAATCTAATCCAATCTCTTCTAAAATAACAGAAATATTCTGCACAGATAGCATTGCAGAATTAAATCCATTTGTTTTCCTCCGAATTTTTGGGTGGGACAGAGTAAGCCCTTGTTTTTTAAATACAGCTGTATTGGGGATATACAAGTATTTATTGCTGCTGTATTGTTGTTTTACGTGAGATATGCATTGGCATATATATACGCACATATATATATATATATATATATATATATAAACAAAATCAAAATATTTGAGAGTAACCATAAAATAATAACAAACACAGGAATCGTAAACAGAATTATCCAGTTAAAAAATCTATTCGAAAAAATTAAAATAGCAATTTGCCCAGGCTAATGGGGCAGTGTAAAGTCACTTAATATATCGCCTGATCGAAATTTCGTTTTTCCAAAATAATTCCTGGTATTTCAAAAGATTCTTTATGTTTGATAATTCCAGGAATTAGAAAGACTGATTTTGACTCAATATTGGATTTGATTCTCTCTCTCTCTCTCTCTCTCTCTCTCTCTCTCTCTCTCTCTCTCTCTTAATATATCATTGTTTATTTACACTTCATTTTGATTTATGTTTTTGATCTCTCTCTCTCTCTCTCTCTCTCTCTCTCTCTCTCTCTATGCTGGTGAGTGAGAACACTTGTATGACCCCATAAATAAGCTGATTTAACACCGATAACAAAAGGGTATTGAGTGCAATATAGCTACAAGTTTTTGTGAATAGTCAGTGATTAGTTTGAGGTCAGAAAAGTGGGATAAAACTTCGGCATAGGATAGTTATCTTGTGAATTACTAAAAGTCTGATCAAGATGGCGCTCTATAACACAGATAAACCTTAGAGAGACATTGCTGCAATCAGCAAGAGTAAATTCCATGAGTTGGCACAACAAGAATTAGACCATTTGGTAACAAGTTGCTAATAGCTCCAACCAGTGTGACGGAAAAATATTCCCAAACATATTGATTCAACAAACGGGAGCAAGTCTGCGGAAAACATCAGAAAAATAATACAAGAAATTCCAAAGAAGATCCAGGTGATAAAGAGACTTTTAAAGAAAGTTTACATCAATTAACACATTCCATCAAAGAACAATAAGAAGTCCAATATGGTGAATATGCTGGTTGATGCACTGGGAAAAAGAATGCCAAAATGGTGCAATACATGTATGATGTGGTATTCGATTATCCACATCAACTTATCAGGAAATGCGATGCATGTCATGTACCAACACACCCTACTTGCGCTGAAGTGCATCATAAAATAAGAAAAGAAAGTCACAAAGGTATTCTGCACAACATGCTTAGTCTGGATAGAAAATATAATTAAGTCGAGACTGAACATGCAAATAGTTGAAGCTAAAGAAGAAGAAGACGAAGAAGAAGAAGAAGAGAAAAATGAACAGGATATGTGTAAGGATGCAGAGGAAATCATTGATACAACATATTATGCCATTCAACAACATACTTACGAAGAAATAAATTATCAGATGGAAACAAATAATAGACCCAAGGGACTCTACCCGGACCAACATAATTTTAGGGAAGAGCAAGAACAAGAAAAAAAAAAAGATATAGTCAGCAATTCACTGAAAAGAGGGAATTGCAGATTTGGCGAAAGATGCTACTACAAGCATCCAAAGATATGCCGTAATTATGAAATATATGGTAAATGTGCGTTTTTAGACGGATATGGAGACAAATGCTGAGATATCCATCCAAAAATATGCAAAAACCTGAAAGAAGGAAAAGGATGCAAATTCAACAAAAATTGTCGATATATGCATCCTGCAAACATGAATGAAAGTCAGAAAACTCGGCAAACAGAAAAGAAAATTGAGAGCAAAAATGAAACAAAAAAACAAAGCCGAGTATATACCGCGCTATGCACAAAAGGCCCCAAGATATGATGCCTTTCAACCCAAATATGCACAATTAGAACCCAACTACAAAGAATGCATCTATAATGCCAGGGGTTGGTGCAGAGATGGGGATAATTGCAGGTATACACACAAAAATAAATATGAAGGCGAAAGAGCAAATTTGATAGAGAAGTTGGATTTTTTAATGGCAGAATTCCTGGAAATGAAGAAAAGAACATCATATCAGAACAGGAAGGAAGCATGGGATAATCCATATTATTACCAATATTAAATAATGGTGATGAAACACAAACCATAATAGTGATGAATGCACAGGGTTTAGTCACGAGTAACTCTAAAAGGAAAATAGAGTTCTTAAAAGAACTGAACCAAACTGAAAATATAGATACATTAAATATAAGTGAAACATGGTATTACCAAGAGACTGGCAGCGATGACCAGATAAAGGGTTTCCAAACATATAGATCAGACAAAACAAATAGGAATCAAGGGGGAGCCGCAATATATGGAAGAGACATAAATCAACGAAAAGTCTGTGAAAAATACAGCAACACAGACTGTGAATTGATTGCGGTAGAATTTGAATATGAAAAACTAGTGAATATTGTAGTTTACAGATCCCCAAATACTAAGGAGTTTGACATAATAATAGAAAAAATAGATGATATATGTAGAAACCATAAAGACTGGAATATACTCCTATCCGGAGATTTTAACTTTCCTTTTGTGGATTGGAATGAACGGATAGAAAAAAGTGGTTGTATATATAGATATAAAAAAGAGAGTAATAGTAACACAGAAGATAAGAGGCAATTTGAAAAACTTCAGGATATGCTATTAGAACATAATATGCAACAAATAAACCACATTCCAACAAGAAAGGACAATGTCCTAGATTTAGTATTTGTGAATGAAGTGGATTATGTTAAAGAAATAATAGTGTATAACACGGGAATTTCAGACCACAATGTCATAGAATTAATAGTCCATTCCAAAGCAAGTGAACGCAGAGATAAACAAAGCACAAAATGATGGGAAGGGTACAGCAGATATAATTTTTATAGTAGAAATATAAAATTGTCAGAAATAAATGAAGAATTGAACAAAGATTGGAAAAATGTATTCGTAAGTGATAATATACAGGTAAATATGGATATACTGTACAAAATATGGGAGAAAATTGTTGAAAAATATGTACCATAAAAAAAAAAAATAAACATCAGACATGTATACCAAGAGACAGAAGGATCTTATATCAGAAAATTAGAAAGTGGAAGAAAAATCTTGCAAAAGAAAAAAAAATGTATGGAAAATGATGGAAATAAAAAGTAAGATAAAAAATGCAGAACTAAAGATTATACAACTTTAAGATAATGAAAAAAAAGGGACTTAGAAGAAAGGACACTTCAAAACATAGAAAAAAAAAAAACCCAAAGTACTTTACTCCTATGCAAAAAAGATGAATAAAAGGAGATTAGAAATAGGCCATCTAGGAATTGAGGAACTGTTAACGAATAAAAAAAAAAAGGAGGAAATATGCAACATATTAGCACAAAAATATAAGAGTGAGTTCACGCCAAGAATCGCGAATAAGAATAATGAAACAGAAATGAGAGAAGAAAATGTTGAATATCTACCGGATATAGATATTAATGAAGCAAATATTCTGCAGGCTATAAGCGAAATTAAAAATGGATCGGCGGCCGGACCAGATGGAGTTCCAGCGATTTTGTTAAAATAAATGCACACACTATCACAAAATGGGTTGGCTACAATAAAAAAATTCAGATAATAGTCACTGTAAATACATATCAAAACAATAACAGATGGTTCATCAGCAGCATATTGAGCCCCTTATAAATACCACACAATTCACATTTAATTTGCATTCACTCCAGCTCTGAATATAGATGTCTTTGTTGGCTAAGACCTTCAAGATTCCCTATTGATATTAGAGATGTTGCATTGGACTCTATTCTGTCAGTTCTCCTAGGAGGAAACAGACTGACCAATGATAGTCTATTTTCCTTTGTGACAAAGATTTTTGCAGATAATTGTATTCACAATAATCTGGCCCCTTCTTTATGCTATCATAGCTTATGTCATATTTATTAGCCTTACGATTTGGAAATGTAGTAAGTTGGCCAAGGCACCAGCCACCATTGAGATAATACCGCTAGAGA
>NC_090753.1:59202516-59205016 GCF_036898095.1 Palaemon carinicauda
CAGTTCCTCAATTGCTCTTGTTCCATGGGAGATAGTATGATATAAATCCCAAAGTCATTTGATTGACTTTTGTACAACTTTCCTCTGGCCACTGAAGGGGACAACTGGCCACCTCATCGGGGGCTAATCCAAGAACTTAAGTAATGGATTTTTCAACTGTTAAATGCCTGAGTTGATTGACGAAAGTTTTGTTTTAAAATAAGCATTTTTTACTGATATTCATATTTCCTTCACATTCTTCGCTTTTCTATAATGTTACCTCTTTGGTTTGGCTATTGTTTAATTTATGATAACTCTTGCTTTTTCCTGTTTTTTTTTTCCCTCTTTCTATGACTTTTAACTCCTCACATTGGCTCACTTCGGCACACAAAGTCCGTTGACAATAACGACCTGTAACGGTTACATTTTGACGTTTCTCTTTGGTTTTTGTATTCCTGGTTAACCCCAAATCATCACATCTTGCTCTATTGGTCGAAGAATCTGTTAATCTAATCGCTGTCACCAACCTCAATGTCAATACGGTATTAAAGAGAGATTATCATAGATCATCCCTTCCTGCATCGTAGCCTACACTTCTAGCATAGCCAAACGTTCTCGAGCATTTAAGCTTTACCTTGGAAGGGATCGCATTGCTCCTCTTGATTCAGGGCTTCTATGTGGCCTTACAGACTTGTTGCACGGACAAATTAACACGAAAGAACACGACACACCACATAAATCATCAAAAAACTTTGTCTTTGAAGCGGACGCGACGGAAAGTTTGTTTACACTTTATGCTGTCCGATGTTACTGATAGGCTGTGACGTCATCATCTCTGCGGCCTCTGATTGGCTGAGCGCCTCCCTGCCCGGGCTGAGCTGGTGAATAAAACTAGATCGCGATCTGAGGTTATAAATATTATTTGCGGATGTTATTTTATAGATTATAATGTGTGTGTATATATATATATATATATATATATATATATATATCCACTCTAAAACGATTGATACAAGATTCCTTAATTTCTTAAAATCATTTTTTAAAAACAATGTTTTCACTGGTAAAACTAAGTCTTATAATTGTTTTAGAATGCACTAGGCCTGGGTTAGATTTTGCCAGCCTTCTCTATCTTGAGCTTTTAAATCAATACTTCTCCATTCTTTATCTCCTATTTCTTGCTTCATAGTCCTTAGGTATATAGGCCTAGGTCTTCCAACTCTTCTAATGCCTTGTGGAGCCCAGTTGAAAGTCTGGTGAACTAATCTCTTTTGGGGAGTGCGAGAAACATGCCCAAACTATCTCCATCTACCCCTCTCCATGATCTCATTCACATATGACACTCGAGAAATCTCTCTTATGGTTTCATTTCTAATCCTGTCCTGCCATTCAAGTCTCGACATTCTTCTGAAGTCTTTGTTCTCAAATCTACTACATCTATTGGATATTGTTTCATTGTCATACCACGAATCATGTCCATACAGTAACACCGATCTCACTAAACTGATATATAGCCTGATTTTTATATTATTATTATTATTATTATTATTATTATTATTATTATTATTATTATTATTGTTGTTGTTGTTGTTGTTGTTATCACTAGCCAAGCTACAACCCTAATTGGAAAAGCAAGATGCTATAACCCCAAGGGCTCCAATAAGGAAAAATAGCCCAATGAGGAAAGGAAATAAGGGAATAATTAAATGATGAGAATAAATTAACAATAAATCATTCTAAAAACAATAACCGCGTCAAAACAGATATGTCATATATAAACTATAATAAGACTCATGTCAGCCAGGTCTACATGTAATTTCAGGCTATTTGATTTCTAAATTATATGTGTTAGAGATCCTATTTCAATCCTTCCTTACATTGATATTTCATCTTCCATTGCATATTCCGATCTATCATCTCTTTCTTCTATTAATCTTATCTTGAGTCCAACCTAGCGTGATATTTCATGAATTGTGGTAAGCAAGCATTGCAAGTCCTGTGGTGTCATCAGCATATTCTAGGCCTCCTAATTTCCAGTTACCAATCCAGTCCAATCCTTTGCCATTCCCTACTGTTCTATGCAATACAAAATCCATGAAGAATACAAGCTTTTTATGATTAATGACACACCAGGGTTGCCACTCGATTTCCAATTGATTCCTAAATTATCTATTTTTATCATGAAATAATGTTTTTTTCCCCTCTCTCTCTCTCTCTCTCTCTCTCTCTCTCTCTCTCTCTCTCTCTCTCTATGGCCACTTCATTTGATATAATAAGTTGATTATATAATTGGATGTTATTCTGATGTTAGTAACAGATACAATGAAAACGGGAAAGAAAGAAACACTATGGCTACTTTCCTCTTGGCAAGGTTAGAAGAGACTCTTTAGCTATGGTAAGCAGTTCTTCTAGGAGAAGGACACTCCAAAAACAAACCCTTGTTCTCTAGTCTTTGGTAATGCCATAGCCTCTGTACCATGTTCTTTCACTGTCTTGAGTTCTCTTGCTTGAGGGTACACTT
>NC_090753.1:59210016-59212516 GCF_036898095.1 Palaemon carinicauda
TGAAAGTAACCACTGAACAATTAAAGTGCAGTAGTTAACCTCTTGAGAAGAGAAGAATTGTTTGGCAATCTCAGTGTTGTCAAGTGCGTGAGGAAAGAGGAGCATGTGCAAAGAATGGACCAGACTATTCTGTGTACGTGTCGGCAAAGATGAAAAGAACCGTAACCAGAGAGAGAGAGAGGGATCCAACGTAGTACTGTCTAGCCAGTCAGGGTACCCAATAACTCCAGTGATATTATCTTAAAGGGTGGCTGGTGCCTTGGCCAACCTACTACCTCAAGTGGAACGGTATTTTCAGCATATATATTCGAACATGAAAGACAGCCGGCTGTCATTCAAAAGAATAACATTTCTTGAGTAAAACCACGAAAAGTTCAACATATTTTTCCTAATAAGTTACAACTATGGAAACTCTTACAATAGACTTTTAGCTTCTACAGCCAGTGTTATTACCTCCGCCAACGAAGTTAGAAGAAGGTCATGTTTTATCCCGTTTGTGTATTTGTATTTTTGTTTATAAACAGCCTCCAGGCTGCAATTATCTTATCTATCTATCTATATATAAGATTCTTCATTCAGAGAGAGAGAGAGAGAGTGAGAGAGAGAGAGAGATCAAAATAAGATTCTTCATAAAGAGAGAGAGAGAGAGAGAGAGAGAGAGAGAGAGAGAGAGGGCAAGCCAAAGGACCTGAAGTGGGATCCCCTTCAAGAAGTGGCATTCTGCAATGCAAAGGAGGCCCTATCAACCGCTGCGGCTCTCACTTTTCCTATCCCACATGCCCCTCTCCAGTCTCTCCACCGATACCATCGACGTCGCTATTGGTGCAGTACTCGAGCAGGTGGTCAACGGCTCGCCCCGCCCACTGGCCTTCTTCAGCAGAAAACTGTCTAAGGCAGAATCGGGTTATTGTACCTTCGATTGCGAATTGCTGGCAGTGCACTAGGTTGTCCTTCACTTTCGCCATTTCTTAGAAGGTACACCCTTTGTCATTCGCACAGACCACATGCCTCTGGTGCACACTTTTACTCGACAGTCTGACGCCTGGTCCGCCCGTCAACGCCGACATCTCTCCGTCATGGCTGAATACAATTGCACCCTTCAATACGTGCCTGGGAAAATGAATCCCATTGCCGATGCCCTGTCAAGAAACACATTGGCTGTTGTTCAACTGGGATTGGATTACAACGCCCTGGCTGAAGCCCAACGACAGGATCCAGAGTATCAAGCATGTAGGGCATCCTGCACATCCCTCCGTTGGGAAGACTTCCCCCTTGAAGACTCTAACACCCCCCTCCTCTGTGACGTCAGTACTGGTAGACCACGACCTCGGATTCCTGCTCCCATGCGCCGGTAGGTGTTTGATTTCATTCACGGCTTTTCACATCCCTCGTGCCGTTCTACTGCATCGCTGCTGAAGACGAAGTTCATTTTGCACGGCATTTCTAAGGATGCTAAAGATTGGGTCCGCGCCTGTACTTCTTGCCAAACTTCCAAAGTACATCGACACAAGGATTCAGGAGTGGGCACCTTTCCTCAACCTCAGCGTCGGTTCGCACACATTCACGTCGATGTTGTAGGCCCCCTACCCACATCACAAGGACATTGTTACCTGTTTACCGTCATCGAGCGCTCCACTCGGCCTAAAGCCATTCCCATGGAAACTGCAATGTCCGCCTCATGTACATCTGCCTTACTCTCAGGATGGAATGCAAGATTTGGTATCCTTGAGCATATTACTTCTGACAGGGGTACCACTTTCACCTCTCAATTGTGGACATCATTAACAAATCTCCTGGGCATCACCCTTCATCAGACAACGGCCTACAACCCCACTGCCAATGGAATGGTTGAATGTCTTCATCGCACCCTCAAAGCAGCTTTGATGTCCCGCTGCAAGGATTCCAACTAGTTTACTCAGCTTCCCTGGGTCCTCCTGGGACTAAGGACCACTCCTAAAGACGCCCTTGACGTCTCGGCAGCTGAAAGGGTGTATGGCGACCTGTTGGTCGTCCCTGCCTAATTTTTTCCTTCTACAACCTTCTCCGACGATCTCCAGCACATACGTTACGTCGTGGGAAAATTTACTCCATGCCGCCAGACTTACAAGCCCCTAGCGAAGCATCACATACCGACAGACTTGCACTCTGCAATGCATGTCTTCCTGCGCACCGACACTAGCAAGCCACCACTAACGCCCCCTTACACGGGCCCTTTCCTTGTGATCCGACACAGTCCGAAAGCATTCCTACTAAACATTCATGGCAAAAAAGACTGGGTCTCCATTGATCGTCTAAAACCTGCTTATCTCCTGTTAGATGACCCGCCTACAGTTCACCTCACTAGATCAGGGCACCCTATTTAACATGTATAGTATGTCATTTTTAGGGGGGGAGCCATGTACCAACCATGCGTCACACGATCGTACATAGTTCATTTTGTGCTTGTATCTTCGCTCTTCCCTTGCACTAAAAAGAACTTGAATAAACATGCCTGTTTTTC
>NC_090753.1:59217516-59220016 GCF_036898095.1 Palaemon carinicauda
TGCTATTTATTTTGTAAAGGTTTAGATTAGATCAAGATAACTATTTTCGGTTTTAGAATTACGTATTTTTCCATAAATTACATAAAAATCACAAATAAAGGAATTCATAATTTCACCGAGTTACAACCTCGATAACCCCCCCCCCCCCCCCCACCCTCAACCCCGAGCCACGCCCCTCCCCCTCCCTTACATTTCCATCGCCCCCCCCCCCCCAACTCCACAAGGCTGTTCCTTCTACCTCCCCAAAATTTTCCAACAAAAGCGAGTTTTATCAATTCCATGGTTTAAGTAGATTCTGGTATTCAAAGAAAGTTTATATTAACATTTTTCTAATACTTAGTGTAATTTTATCGCAATTTGTGTAAAAATATGTGAAAAGTTACAAAAATTATGCATCCGAAAACAATCTCCTGTCTTTGACTTCGGCAAGTGTTATTAAATTTAGACTTACCATCACAGTACTTTATAATATCTTTATTCGTTAACATTATTTATTCATAAAATATATATCTGAGGGAGATATTTAGGTTCATAAATAAGTTTCGATTCACATTATCTGGTAATCATTCGAAAACAATGATGCCATTCGGACACAATCTTGCAACCAATCAGCTAGTAGGAAACGTTTCCGAGCTAAAAAGGCACCAATGTGAGTGTAAATGCGCCTCGGTTAAAAACAGAGTATAGGTAATAAGTCAATGATATATTATCAGGATACAATATTTCAAGAAACCAGATAATCACGTGTATCGCTAGAAATATGAATCGGTCAGTCAATTTGGATATACTAAGATAAAATATCGCGTTACAAAACTGGTATATATAAAGTTTAATCTGTTAATAAATCGATATCGATAGTATTTTTAGAAAGTGGGGAAAGATTCATTTTTATTTATGATAATTAGACTTTATAAAATTCGAACATATATGATACTTATTCGACACAATTTCTAGGGTGGAAAAGTAAAAGTTAAGAATAAGAAATAATATATATATATATATATATATATATATATATATATATATATATATATATAAAAATATTCAGTTTGTAAATAAAGGTAATGAATAATACCAGGAGAAAAGAACGATAAAATAAAGGATAAACAAAACTATAGTATGTAAGTAATTTCATCGGTATTATGAAAGCCACACCTTAATTAAAACATCGGCAAACATCTGAGGAATGCGGGTAAACATAGGCAAACATGAGTAAAGTGGATAGATTAATTGTTATTTATGAGAAGTAAATGAAAGAAAAATGTATATAATACTTATTTCATGCAAATTGTATAGCTATGAAGTAAAAAGATTACGAAAAGTCAGAAACAAATAAATAAAAAGTTTATGAATAAATGTAATAAATAATGAAGTAAGAAAATTAATATATATATATATATATATATATATATATATATATATATATATATATATATATATATATATATATATATATATATATATTATATATATATAATATATACATATATACATATATATATATATATATATATATATATATATATATATATATATATATATATATATATATATATATATATATATAAAACCTGGTTCCAATGAAAATCGACCACAACAGAGTTGAACCATTTCCCAACAAACAGAAAACACCAACATTACAAAAGTTGTTCCTTTGATTCAGGAAAATATCATTTATTGGCAAAACTCGAAAGGACAACAAACAGGTCAGAAAAATGGTCACATTTTGAAGTATTTCCGAAATCTGATGCCGTTGAAAACGGTAAAAATGTCTCCCCTTTTGGTGACCTTGGGAGGATAAAACGTTTTATGGAAAAGAATATTAATATCATACACAGGCTTATAAAAACGTTTATGGGGAAAAAAATTGATTGATTTGGAAGTCGCGTAAAGTTAAATAATCCTTTCGCTGTGTTTTGATGGATGGAATTCTGGTCATATGCAAAAGCGTTGGGACCGAGGAGTTTATCAGCATACATGCCTAAGGGTCTTTTAAATCCAGATTAGTATACATGAGTCGCTTTTAAATCTTACTTTAAATCTTAAATCCTTAATGACCTTACTTAATTAATTCCAGTGAATCGGAATGTCTCATTGCCCCTTTTCATTTAGTAAACTTAAAACAGATTAACTTCATTACCTTTATAAGGTTGTGGTAGGTTATTGGAAAAGTACCAATCTAGCAATATGTTGCACGGGAGTTCGAGACCCTCTATAGCTCCATAGTTTCTAATAGTGTCTGTAATCTCACCATCCTTCTGAGCTAGGGATGGGGAGATTGGGGGAGACTATAGATCTACCTGCTGCAGCTATTGCCTGGCCATAGCTTGAAGGAGAGGGGACTTGGGCGTTGATTATATGTATACATATACATATATATCTATATATATATATATATATATATATATATATATATATATATATATATATATATATATATATATATATATTTTATATATATATATATATATATATATATATATATATATATATATATAAT
>NC_090753.1:59225016-59230016 GCF_036898095.1 Palaemon carinicauda
CGGCTTTGATTCAAACAGTTGGGAATAGAGGTATTTTTAGAGCAAAAGGGATTTGAAACCACAGCTTGAATTTTTAAGCTTCATTAATAATACAGATGTGTTCAGTAGCATTTACATTAAAGAAATTAATAATTTGTGCAAAATATCTTCAACTTTTTCATACACTTATCTATGTTTCTATTTTTTTTTTCTTTTTAAAAAGTTCCGTTGCAACATTAGTGTACAGAATGGAGAAATTTTTTGGCAACGACGAAGAGTAGATTTGACGAGTAGATTTAACGAACAGATTTGATGAGTAGATTTGATGAGTAGATTTGACGAGTAGATTTACCAAGTAGATTTGATGATTGATTTGATGAGAAGATTTGACGAGTAAATATAACTAGTAGATTTGATGAGCAGATTTGACGAGTAGATTTAACGAGAACATTTGACGAGTAGATTTCACGAGTAGACTTAACAAGTAGATTAAAGAAGTAGATTAAACGAGTAGATTTGACGAGTAGATTTAGCTAGTAGATTTGGCGAGTAGATTTGATGAGTAGATTTAACAAGTAGATTTGGTGAGTAGATTTGACGAAAAGATTTGACGAGTAAATTTGACGAGTAGATTTAAGGAGTAGATTTGACGAGTAGATTTCAAAAGTAGATTTGCGTGTAAATTTCACGAGTACATTTGGCAAGTAGATTAAAAGAGTAAATTTGACGGGTATATTTAACAAGTAAATTTAAAGAGTAGATTTCACGAGTATATTTGATGAGCAGATTTAACAAATAGATTTGATGAGTATATTGGACAGGGAACCTTAACGCCATAATTGACAAGAGTGTCTCGATACACGAAGACCCATCCGACTAATTCCTGGAATCCCTATTACCTGAATAGGACAGGTGCCTAAATGGGATATCACAAACAGGAATGGGAATGGGAATACTCCCACTTATCACAACATCTGATTGTTCCATTAAACTGATAAACGTCAGGGGATCAAAGTGCATTAATTCCAATTGATTATCTCGAAAGGAGAATGACTCGATCTCAATCAGCAGTTAGTGTTTGTAATTGCACAAAGCTATTTCAATTCCTAATTGCAACATGCACAAAGGTGTTATTACATCCCATGAGCTCATATTAATAACTCGTTCTTCTAAAAGCTAATTTTGCATGATATTATTCTTTCTCCTTTAATAAAAGTCATTCAAAATTGGGCTCCTCTGAAAGATAATTGCTTGGAGTTTCGATATTACTTTCTTTAATAAAAAGTAACAACCAGGCTGTTAAAATATGGTAATCATAATTATGGCTAGTGTACGCATCCGTCAAAAATGACGGCTAAATATTTAGATAGTATCCCCACATGCGGCCACGTAAAGATTCAATTCTTTCCCCCGTCCCCGTTTCCTAACTACATCACGGCAGTTTCAGCAATTTGTGGGAGATTGTGGTTTCCAAGTGTACCTCTCGGATATGCCTAATCTCTCTCCCCTTTGCCCGAGGAACGGGGAGATTCCGAGGAGTCATACATTTATCAATGACACTCAGTGTAAAAGGAAATAAATATCATATACTGTATATACAGTATATATATATATATATATATATATATATATATATATATATATATATATATATATATATATATATATATATATATATATATATATATATATATATATATATTTGTGTGTGTGTGTGTGTGTGTGTATAACCCAGATCCTTGTTCTTTATCATATAGTGGAGATGAGATCAACACATTCTCAGCATCTTCCTACGATGACGTCATCAAACACATCTTATGAAGTACCAAATTCAAACAACTTTGAAATGACTTTAAAACTGAATAAATCACATCCAAAAAGGATTAACACCAACGAGGACTTTGGCGAAAGCGAAATGAAAACGAATCCTGAAATGGAAGAAAAACAACGACACAAGGGATGAAAGGACTTTCCGTCGAAGTCTGAAGTCGAATATCGAAGTCCTTCGAAGCATCTTCAGAAAATCCGATTTCAGATCTTAGACTCAAATTCCAGATTCTATTTTTCCAAGAAGAATCAATTTCACCGAAATGAATTTTTTTTCTAATAATAATGAAAGAAAAATAAATTAAAAAGTCCTTGAAAGGTTTTATTCTTAGAAGCTATGGTTTCATATAAAAGTTTTAATCAAAATACTCTCTCTCTCTCTCTCTCTCTCTCTCTCTCTCTCTCTCTCTCTCTCTCTCTCTCTCTCTCTCTACCCGGACCTACATAATTTTAGGGAAGAGCAAGAACAAGAAAAAATAGAAAAGAAGGATATAGTCTGCAATATGCTGAAAAGAGGGAATTGAAGATTTGGCAAAAGATGCTACTGCAAGCATCCAAAGATATGCCATAATTATGAAATATATGGTAAATGTGCGTATTTAGACGGATATGGAGACGAATGCAGAGATCTCCATCCAAAAATATGCAAAAACCTAAAAGAAGGAAAAGGATGCATTTACAACAAAAACTGTCGATATATGCATCCTGCAACCATGAATGAAAGTAAGAAAACTCAGCAAACTGAAAAGAAAAATGAAAGCAAAAAAGAAACAAAAAAAGAAACAAAAAAGCAGGCCGTGTATATACCGCGCTTTGAACTAAGAGCCCCAAGATATGAGGCCTTTCAACCCAAACCTGCACATTTAGAGCCCAACTACAAAGAATGCATCTATAATGCCAGGGGTTGGTGCAGATATGGGGACAGTTGCAGGTATACACACACAAATAAATATGAAGGAGAAAGAGCAAATATAATAGAAAAGTTGGATTTTTTAATGGCAGAATTCCGGGAAATGAAGAAAAGAACATCATATCAGAACAGGAAGGAAGCATGGGAGAATCCATATTATTACCAATATTAAATAATGGGGATGAAACACAAACCATAATAGTAATGAATGCACAGGGTTTAGTCACGAGTAACTCTAAAAGGAAAATAGAGTTCCTAGAAGAACTAACCCAAATTGAAAAAATAGATATATTAAATGTAAGTGAAACATGGTATTCCCAAGAGACTGGCAGTGATGACCAGATAAAGGGTTTCCAAACTTATAGATCAGACAGAAAAAATAGGAATCAAGGGGGAACCGCAATATATGGAAGAGACATAAATCAAGGAAAAGTATGTGAAAAATACAGCAACACAGAATGTGAATTGATTGCGGTAGAATTTGAATTTGAAAAACTAATGAATATTGTAGTTTACAGACCCCCAAACACTAAGGAGTTTGACATAATAATAGAAAAAATAGATGATATATGTAGAAACCATAAAGACTGGAATATACTCCTATCCGGAGATTTTAACTTTCCTTTCGTGGATTGGAAAGAACGGATAGAAGAAAGTGGTTGTATGTATACATATAAAAAAGATAGTAATAGTAGCGCAGAAGATAAGAGGCAATTTGAAAAGCTTCAAGATATGCTATTAGAACATAATATGCAACAAATAAACCACATTCCAACAAGAAAGGAAAATGTCCTAGATCTAGTATTTGTGAATGAGGTGAATTATGTTAAAGAAATAATAGTGTATAACACGGGAATTTCAGACCACAATGTCATAGAATTGATAGTTCATTCCAAAGCAAGTGATCACAGAATTAATAAAAGCACAAAACTTTGGGAAGGATATGGAAAATATAACTTTTACAGTAAGAATATAAAATGGTCAGAAATAAATGAAGAACTGAATAAAGAATGGAAAAATGTATTTATAAGTGATAATATACAGGTAAATACGGATATACTGTACAAAATACTGGAGAAAATTGTTGAAAAATATGTACCGAAAAAAAAACAATAAATAAAAGACGTGCATACCAAGAGACAGAAGGATCTTATTTCAGAAAATTAAAAAGTGGAAGAAAAATCTTGCAAAAGAAAAAAATGTGTGGAAAATGAGGGAAATAAAATGTAAGATAGAAAATGCAGAACAAAAGATTATACAGTCGAAAGAAAATGAAAAAAGGAACTTAGAAGAAAGGACACTTCATAATATAAAAAGAAACCCCAAAGTACTTTACTCCTATGCAAAAAAGATGAATAAAAGGAGAATAGAAATAGGCCCTCTAAGAATTGAAGGACGGCTAACGAATGAAAAAAAGGAAATATGCAACATATTAGCAGAAAAATATAAGAGTGAGTTCACGCCAAGAATTGCGAATGAGAATAATGAAACAGAAATGAGAGAAGAAAATGTTGAATATCTAACGGATATAGATATTAATGAAGCAGATATTGTCACGGCTATAAACGAAATTAAAAATGGATCGGCAGCCGGACCAGATGGAGTTCCAGCGATTTTGTTAAAAAAAAACTACAAACACTATCGCGAAGCCACTTGCAATACTGCTAAGACAGAGTATAGATATGAGCGAGATATATGTTAAACATAAATTAGCTTATATAACCCCTATCTTCAAAAGTGGATCAAGACTAGAGGCAAGCAATTATAGACCTGTTAGTCTAACATCACATATTATGAAAGTGTATGAGAGGGTAATAAAAAAGAAAATAATGAACCATTTGGTCAAAAATAATTTGTTTAATATGGGTCAACACTGTTTCGTACCTGGAAAAAGTACACAGACCCAACTGATAGGTCACTATGAAAACATATACAATAATATGATAAATGAAAAAGACACAGATGTGATCTATCTAGATTTTGCAAAAGCCTTTGACAAGGTAGACCATAACATATTGGAGAAAAAAATGAGAAAGCATAATATTGTGGGAAAGATAGGAAAATGGGTAAAAGAATTCCTGCAAAACAGAAAACAGATAGTGGTTGCAAATGACGAGAAATCAGATGAAGCCCAGGTAATATCTGGTGTGCCCCAAGGTACGGTATTAGCTGCACTGCTATTTGTTATTATGATCTCAGACATAGACTGTGATGTTGAAAACTCCGTAGTGAGAAGTTTCGCCGATGACACAAGAATAAGTAGAGAAATTACTTGTGATGAAGA
>NC_090753.1:59235016-59240016 GCF_036898095.1 Palaemon carinicauda
AATTCCCGAGAATTTACCGAACCGTTAAAACAGTGACTTATAATAGCTTTTGTTTTTATCATCTTTATCATGATCTATATTACTATTATTGATAATTATAATTATTACTACCATTTTCCTTATTACCATTATTATTATAATTAAATTTCATGATCAGTTTAAGAGTAATAAGTAGGTATAAAGAGATAAAATAGGTTATAATAAGCGCATTGAATATCAACGTAAAGATATATATAATACCAATAAACGAAAGAGAGAGAGAGAGAGAGAGAGAGAGAGAGAGAGAGAGAGAGAGAGAGAGAGAGAGAGGAGAGAGAGAGAGAAACTAAGTGAATAAAATATTAAGTTAATGGTCAAGATAAATATAAATACGAAACCAATTTCTGAGAGAGAGAGAGAGAGAGAGAGAGAGAGAGAGAGAGAGAGAGAGAGAGAGAGAGAGGAGAGAGAGAGAGAGAGAGATAAATTAAGCGTGTTAAATATCAAAATACTGATAAAGATATATATTAACAAACAAAAAACAAGTTCTGAGAAAGAGAGAGAGAGAGAGAGAGAGAGAGAGAGAGAGAGAGAGAGAGAGAGAGAGAGAGAGAGAGAGAGAGAGAGAGAGATAAACTAAGGCGTATTAAATATCAACGTAATGTTTAGGATAAATGTAAACAAAAAACGAGTTTCTGAGAGAGAGAGAGAGAGAGAGAGAGAGAGAGAGAGAGAGAGAGAGAGAGAGAGTATGATAACTCTCCCAATGCAACTCCTCTCATGCGTTAATCACATGACTGGTAACGTTAGAATTGCATTTGTTCCGGTCGAAGGAAAAAGACTGAACTGTCTGTTGCTATGACGTCATTACTCCCGCCAACAATGTTGGAAAGAGTTTCCACCCATGTTTGTGTGTGTGTGTGTTTGTTTGTAAAGAGCTTCCTGGCCACAATTTTAATCGTAAAGTAATGAAACTTGCAAGGATTAACTCTTATGTAAAATGATGGAAATGATCAAATTTTGGAAGGTCAAGGTCAAAAGTCGAGATCACAGTCAAGCAAAATGTCCAGTTAACGTAATTAGCCTCAAGTTTGGGCATTTCGCATCTTTGTGGATTATATCCTCAGCCTCACATGAATTCTTATTCCCAAATAAACAGGAACACCAATTTACATAGGCCTAGGTGTGGAGTAATAATTGGTAGGGCGGGCCTGGAGCCACCAGCCACTCTGGCAAACTATATTCGAACGATTTACCCTTTAAAGAGCAGCGAAGAAAAGGGACGAAACCATTAAACAATAATGACTAAAAAATTACCGTTCAAGTTTTCAAACCTTTAAAAAGAAAACATTGTATATTAGTAGTATTGTGATACTACAAATAAATCTCTTAAATGTAGTGACTAGCATAAGTCTTATGGTTAAAAAGACTGTTCTTACGCAAGGCAAAATAAGAACATCATTAAAGGTTGTTAACTATTGATTAAAATGGATAATTATTCATTACTAGTAATTACTAGCGATTATCATTCATCACAGTTAATTAAAGTAATTGTTAGTTTTAAATATTCATCTTTTACATTGAATGAAAAAAAATCTAATATCAATTTTGTAGATAAAGTGGATTTTGTCCATTGAATTCACCTTATCACTTGTAATAAAATTATCGATAAATTGGGATGATTATAAAATTAATGTTTCCGATAATGAAAGTCTACTAACGCTATACAAGTCTATAAGAACAGACATGTTTACCAATATTAATAAAAATCATGAGTGGAGCCAAATGATTATTTATGTGATCTTTATTGGTGATTATTATTTTCAATTTACAGTGAATAACGTTCTTAATGCCAACCACCAACACTCCCCCCCCCCCCACCATCAAGACCCCATAAAATAAAACCAGGGAGAAAGGTAGATGAATAAAGACAGGCTGTAACATATAGGCCTATTCAGGAAAATCATGGAATACAGGGTCAAGAAATAGCAACAAAGTCAAATAACAACAGTTTCGTTCGTTCGTTCGTTTTCGATTGCCCTACCTTACGGAAGCCAGTAAAAAACAAGGTCAACAGGTAAATTGGAAAAAACTGTTTGCAAAATCCCAAAGAATAAAAATCACAACAAACAATGAAAAACAACTAAAACATTGTACCCTATTCTATCTAACCATCGATCAATAATCATTCTAACTATCTAACCTAGGAAAGAAGGTTTAGTACTCACCAATCACCTTGTTCTTCTTCTTCTTCTTCTTCCTCGAATACATTGAAGAACCCACGTGTCTCTAATCAGTTCCTCAACTGCTCTTGTCCCATGGGAGATAGTATGATATAAATCCCAAAGTCATATAATTGAATTTTGTACAAATTTCCCTGGCCACTGAAGGGGACAACTGGCAACCTCATCGGGGGCTAATCCAAGAACTTAAGTAATGGATTTTTCAACTGTTAAATGCGTGAGTTGACTGACAAAAGTTTTGTTTTAAAATAAGCATTTTTTACTGATATTCATATTTCCTTCACATTCTTCGCTTTTCTATAATGTTACCTCTTTGGTTTGGCTATTGTTTAATTTATGATAACTCTTGCTTTTTCCTGTTTTTTTTTTCCCTCTTTCTATGACTTTTAACTCCTCACATTGGCTCACTTCGGCACACAAAGTCCGTTGACAATAACGACCTGTAACGGTTACATTTTGACGTTTCTCTTTGGTTTTTGTATTCCTGGTTAACCCCAAATCATCACATCTTGCTCTATTGGTCGAAGAATCTGTTAATCTAATCGCTGTCACCAACCTCAATGTCAATACGGTATTAAAGAGATATTATCATAGATCATCACTTCATCACTTCCTGCATCGTAGCCTACACTTCTAGCCTGGCCAAAAGTTATCAAGCATTTAAGCTTTACCTTGGAAGAGATCGCATTGCTCCTCTTGATTCAGGGCTTCTATGCGGACTTATAGACTTGTTGCACGGACAAATTAACACGAAAGAACACGACACACCACACAAAACATAAAAAAACTCTGAGTCTTTGAAGAGGACGCGACCAAAAGTTTGTTTACACTTTACACTGTCCGAGACCGAGTTACTGATAGGCTGTGACGTCATCATCTCTGCGGCCTCTGATTGGCTGAGCGCCTCGCTGCCCGGACTGAGCTGGTGAACAAAACTAGATCGCGGTATGAGGTTATAAATATTATTCGCGGATGTTATTTTATAATTAGATGTATATATATATATATATATATATATATATATATATATATATATATATATATATATATATATATATATATATATATATATCCACTCTAAAACGATTTATACAAGATTCCTTAATTTATTAAAATTATTTCTTAAAAACAATGTTTTCACTGGTAAAACTAAGTCTTATAAATGTTTTAGAATGCACTAGGCCTTGGTTAGATTTTGCCAGCCTTCTCTATCTTGAGCTTTTACATCAATACTTCTCCATTCTTTATCTCCTATTTCTTGCTTCATAGTCCTTAGGTATATAGGCCTAGGTCTTCCAACTCTTCTAATGCTTTGTGGAGCCCAGTTGAAAATCTGGTGAACTAATCTTGGGGAGTGCGAGAAACATGCCCAAAATATCTCCATCTACCCCTCACCATGATCTCATTCACATATGGCACTCGAGAAATCTCTCTTATGGTTTCATTTCTAATCCTGTCCTGCCATTCAAGTCTCGACATTCTTCTGAGGACTTTGTTCTCAAATCTACTACATCTGTTGGATATTGTTTCATTGTCATACCACGAATCATGTCCATACAGTAACACCGATCTCACTAAACTGATATATAGCCTGATTTTTATATTATTATTATTATTATTATTATTATTATTATTATTACTAGCCAAGCTACAGCCCTAATTGGAAAAGCAAGATGCTATAACCCCAAGGGCTCCAATAGGGAAAATAGACCAGTGAGGAAAGGAAATAAGTAAATAACCAATTGATGAGAATAAATTAGCAATAAATCATTCTAAAAACAATAACAACGTCAAAACAGATATGTCCTATATGAACTATTAACAACGTCGAAAACAGATATGTCACATATAAACTATAATAAGACTCCTGTCAGCCAGGTCAACATGTAATTTCAGGCTATTTGATTTCTAAATTGGACTTAACTTGGCCATTCTATTTGTTAGAGATCCTATTTCTTAAATATTTAAATGATTCCACCTTATCAATCCTTCCTTACATTGATATATCATCTTCCATTGCATATTCCGATCCTGTCATCTCTCTCTTCTATTTATCTTATCTTGAGTCCAACCTAGCGTGATATTTCATGCATTGTGGTAAGCAAGCATTGCAAGTCCTGTGGTGTCATCAGCATATTCTAGGCCTGCTAATTTCCAGTTACCAATCCAGTCCAATCCTTTGCCATTCCCTACTGTTCTATGCAATACAAAATCCATGAAGAATACAAGCTTTTTATGCTTAATGACACACCCGGGTAGCCACTCGATTTCCAATTGATTCATAAATTATCTATTTTTATCATGAAATAATGTTTTGTTCCTCTCTCTCTCTCTCTCTCTCTCTCTCTCTCTCTCTCTCTCTCTCTCTCTCTCTAATATTTGATCCCCAAGCATAACGTTGAAAGCTATATGGCCACTTTATTTGATATAATCGGTTGATTATATAATTGGATGTTATTCTGATGTTAGTAACAGATACAATGAGAATGGGAAAGAAAGAAACATTATGGCTACTTTCCTCTTGGCAAGATTAGAAGAGACTCTTTAGCTATGGTAAGCAGCTCTTCTAGGAGAAGGCCATTCCAAAATCAAACCCTCGTTCTCTAGTCTTGGGTAGTGCTATAGCCTTTGTACCATGTTCTTTCACTGTCTTGAGTTCTCTTGCTTGGGAGTACACTCGGGCACACTTTAATATCTTATTTATCTATTGTTAAAGTTTTTATAGTTCATATAGGAAATATTTATTCTAATGTTACCGTTCTTAGGATAGTTTATTTT
>NC_090753.1:59242516-59275016 GCF_036898095.1 Palaemon carinicauda
CATAACTAACCCTTTCATCTACTTGCACAACTAAGTCACCTAGCAAAACTAGTCTTTTCATCTACGTTTACATAGAAGTCACTAGCATAACTAGTCCTTTTATCTACTTTCACATCTAAGTCACTAGCACAACTAGTTTTTATCTCCTTTCACATCTAAGTCACTCGCACAATTAGTCTTTTTATCTATTTACACATCTTAGTCACTGGCACAACTAGTCTTTTTATCTACTTTCACATCTAAGTCACCCAACAAAACTAGTCCTTTTATCTAACTTCATATCCAAGTCCCTAGAACAACTAGTCTTTTGATCTACTTTCACTCTAAGTCACTAACACAAGTAGTCTTTTTATCTACCTTTACATCTAAGTCACCTAGCACAACTAGTCCTTTCGTCTACTTTCACATCAAAGTCACCTAGCATAATCAGTTCTTTTATCTACTTTCACATCTAGGTCACTAGTACAACTAGATTCTTTATCTACTTTCACATCTAAGTCACCTAGCACAACTAGACTTTTTAACTACTTTTACATCTAAGTCACCTAGCACAAAGAGGCTTTTCGTCTAATTCGTCTCAGTTTAGACGGTACCTCCAACAACACTCTATCCTCAAGCCGATTATGTAATGGAACGCAACACAATGCAGAGAGAGAGAGAGAGAGAGAGAGAGAGAGAGAGAGAGAGAGAGAGAGAGAGAGAGAGAGAGAGAGAGAGAGAGAGAGTTTCTTATGCATGAGGCAAACATCCCCTAAAGGCGTCAACGCACCTGTAATTTGCTCTAATCCTCCCAATCTAGACGTTCGCCCAGACATCGAATTGTGAGTTCCTGCGTGAATTGGAAGTCTCCGCTTGACTGAAGATATTTCATTACTCACATAAACGTTTTTAAAGTCCCTTAGAGCTCGATGGAACGAGGAACACTGATGCCAAAACGTTCAAAGGGGAAGAAAGCGGAGATAGTAAAAAAGTGAGAAAGGTAGACACTGACAATGATTGTCGGCAGTAAATTAAGGAAGGGGTGATAAGATGCTTTGTTTTATTCATATATATATATATATATATATATATATATATATATATATATATATATATATATATATATATATATATATATATAGTATTACATACATACATATATAAACGTGTATATATAAAGATAAAAGTGTCTGGTTTCAGATCCAATTTCATTAGGGTAGATGCTCATCAGAACGTCAGGCAGGGAAGCCCAAAAGCCCCCATTAAGGTGCTCAATTCCCGTAAACTTCTTAAACTCACGGTCCCGAGGTGGGATCGACCTGCTGTCATGCGAATGCTACGCGAACGCACTACCACTGTACTAGCAAGGAGGCTAGTGTATACATATTTATATAAATCAAAGAAATACACGCATACATAGCCAATCAAAGCCATACGAAATGGAAAACCTCTCAAATTACAAAAGTAATCAAAGTCTGAAATGAGACACCAAGTTCAAACGACCCACATAAGTAAATCTTCGTGTACTGTTTCTGTCATCAATACCGGTACATTGACTTCTCCTTAATCTCCTTAGCTTCCCATGTAGTGTACCGGAATCAACGAAGCCAACTGTACTAATAAATAAAACAGATAAGTTATAATAACAATTACTGTCTTATTTCCTTCCATGTACATGGTCAGTTTCTAGGACAATATCCTGCTTGATAGGGCAATGTTATGTCCCTTGCCTCTGCCATTCACGAGCGCCCTTTAAACCTTTAGAAATAAGTAAGAAAAATCTTCCTCGACTCTGATCAGAGTTGTGTGAGAGACGGTTCTCCGATGTGCAGAAAAGGAAAAAAAACCTTTTAGCTTTTAAATGAAAGAAGCAAAATGGAAGCGGAGTTGAAATGGCCTGATTGCACGAGAGGGTTTTCACGGGAAATAGATGAAAGGGCCATTGATTGATACGACCCCAATCAGGTTAACCATTTCAGGAAAGCCTTTGCAGGATTCTTATCAATTTGGATGACCCTTTTAGGAAAGGCAGGGAAGGATTCTTACGAACCCAGAGACGGGATTTCTTTTTTCTTTCTTATTCTTACAAACTAATAAAGGGCAAATGAATAGCAATTACAAAACATGACGATTTATAGAATTTATAGAATTATTAATCTGGTACTTGAACTTTACTTTAGATACATAAATGTGCCTCTATTTCTTCTATCTATCTATCTATCTAGATATATTCTCTCTCTCTCTCTCTCTCTCTCTCTCTCTCTCTCTCTCTCTCTCTCTGGCATATATATATAGAATATATATATATATATATATATATATATATATATATATATATATATATATATATATATATATATATATATATATATATATATATGCAGAAGAACCACAGGGAAAATGAAAATACAGAATATACACTTGAGTCCTGTATTTTCATTTTCCCTGTGGTTCTTCTGCATCTGAGCATCACGTTTTCCTGTGATTTTTACGCATATATATATATATTATATATATATATATATATATATATATATATATATATATATATATATATATATATATATATATATATATATATATATATATATATATACACACACATACACACTCACAAACACACAGTACAGCCACCTGTAAAAAAGAAATACCTCAAGGACATCATTAACAACACACTATATAACACAAATAAAAATAATCACTGGTGATTAAGGGGTCATAGCAGCGCCCTTGGTTAGCCCCAGGAAAGCCACGCCCACCTATCTACTAAGGCAACCGAGGCGGGTGGCCGCTCCTCTATAATGATCTCTGGCAAACGTTGTTGTGTTCAGGAGGATAATAGAAAGAAAGGGAATACACATACAAGGTATTGGATATCTAATTACTCGTATATCTTTTGAAAATTATGGAACAGTTACATATATATGGGGTAACCGAGTTAAAAATAGACATGTAAGTTTTTCAAACATACGCACGTGCGGTTACGCATGCATATACACACATATTATACACACTTTTATATATATATATATATATATATATATATATATATATATATATATATATATATATATGTATGTGTGTATATATATATATATATATATATATATATGTGTGTATATATATATATATATATATATATATATATATATATATATATATATATATATATATATATATATACAGTATATATATATATATATATATATATATATATATATATACTGTATATATATATATATATATATATATATATATATATATATATATATATATATATATATATATATATATATATATATATATATATATTTATTTACAGTCTACATTCATGTGTGCGCACGACCGTGTGTGTGTATATATGTGTATGATATTTAAACACAAAGACATATATATATATATATATATATATATATATATATATATATATATATATATATATATATATATATATATATATATATATATAATGTGTGTATGTGTATGTCTTTATGTGAGGGCAAACTATATTAAATTTGTGACTTGCATTTCTTAATAAGGAATGATCCTCGCAGAAGATTATGTAAATTGGAGATAAAGAGAAAATGACATATTGTTCAACAAGAACCAGGGAATGATTTGATCTGTGAGAGAATTGTTAGGAGGATTGACGCTTCTCTTTGGAAGGAAGTTTGAGAACACCAACTAACTTCCATCCTTTGATGCTCGTCTCACACAAGGGGATAAACATCACTCAAGCATTCATAGGAGTCATTAAATGAGTTCTACTGCTTTCTCTTGGACCTCTCAGTTTGGTATTTTGGATGGTAATAGGTCGACAAACTCTTGATAGGTCGAACACATCTTAAAAAGTCGACAAAATCTCAATGATTCGACAAAATCTTAATAAGTGGACAAAGTCATAATAGGTGGACATAATCTTAACAAGTTAAAATCTCAATATTTCGTCAAAATCTTAATAGGTCGACAAAATCTTAGTAAGTTAACAAAATCTCAATAAGTCGACAAAATCTTAATAAGTCAACAAAATCTTAATTCATCAAAGTCTTAACCTTCGTCAAGTATGAAATAAACATTACTTTTATATCTAGAAAGTAAAACCACTTATTATCTATCTGCTTTAATTAAAGGGAATTGTTTCTGTAGCAATATTTCTCATAAGATGATCATCAAGTAATCATTCAACATAAACACTTCATTTAGTTGCCTAACTTATTCCACAGCTTGGAATTAGGACATAATTAAATGGATACAATAGAAATTAAAGTTTAGTCTAATCGAGTTTTCCTAAAACCATTTCACTTTATTGTGCCCATTTTGCCATCTTTTTGGATTATTTTTTCTTTTTCCGATTTATCCATATCAGTTTGGTAGATTTCCACATCATCATTATGAATTATTTCACTTTCATTACTTATTTCTCGGTCGCCAAAATGCAGTTCTTTCAAGATCCTCTTAACATAAAGAATCCTCATTATCATCCAACAAAATTTAATGGGTTATTATTTTCGCTATTCTTGGAGTCCAGCGAGAGCTCAGCTGGTTTTGTCTGGGGATCGTTGTCCGTTGTGGTTATAAAATGAATAAATGAACGTATTGCTTTTAATATTCAACAACGGACTGTAGTGTAAGATAGCTTGACTACTTAGCAATTCTGCTGATTGACATCAGCTGGGAACAAGGTTCAAAAATTTCAAACACTCAGTCAATATAAATGTACATTTTCACATCCTTATTAAAAAAGAAAAAAAATTAAATCTAAATTTCCAAAAGTTTGATTTTCAGGGATATTATAAACAAATATGATTAACGCTACTTGAATAAACGAAAAGAAGTAACAAAAGAAATATGGAATAGTTTACGGAAAGATAAAATAAAAACAAACGATACTAACACAACTTAAATACACAAAAAGAGGGGGAAAAACCGTCACTGACGAAGTACAGAAATAGAAAAAGGGAAGTGTGTAGGTTCTCCAAATATACAGGAAATAGAGCAGTTGGTCCATGTAATGGAATCAGCCTCGACTCAGGGGAGGGGGATATAATTCTGGCAGAAGATTTTAGGCATTATTTAGATCGTATCTGTCTTTTTAATCAAAGGTTTAAAAACTTACTTTTCAAGGTTAGCAGCAAAATAATAAACGGGTCACCAAGCTGTAGAACAGTCACCCCATGAAAGTTCCAAGACAAATAAAGCAACGGCTGGTTATGATAACCCATGGAGACCTACTTAACTAACACGGACAATAAGGGTCTGATATTAGTTATTTACATCAAGCTAAGAGTAAGTCCACCTATGTAAGACCCAGAAGGAACAAGGCAATAGTCCTTAATGTCTCAAGCTAAAAGCATGTCCACTTATGTAAGACCCAGAAGGAACAGGGCAATAGTCCCTAATGACTCAAGCTAAAATCAGGTAAATCTATGCAAGACCAAGAAGGAACAAGACAATAGTCCTTAATGTCTCAAGCTGAAAGCAGGTAAATCCATGCAAGACCTAGAAGGAACAAGACAATAGTCCTTAATGTCTCAAGCTGAAAACAGGTAAATCCATGCAAGACCCAGAAGGAACAAGACAATAGTCCTTAATGTCTCAAGCTGAAAGCAGGTAAATCCATGCAAGACCCAGAAGGAACAAGACAATAGTCCTTAATGTCTCAAGCTGAAAGCAGGTAAATCCATGCAAGACCCAGAAGGAACAAGACAATAGTCCTTAATGTCTCAAGCTAAAATCAGGTAAATCCATGCAAGACCCAGAAGGAACAAGACAATAGTCCTTAATGTCTCAAGCTAAAAGCAGGTAAATCCATGCAAAACCCAGAAGGAACAAGACAATAGTCCTGAATGTCTCAAGCTAAAAGCAGGTAAATCTATGTAAGACCCAGAAGGAACAAGACAATAGTCCTTAATGTCTCAAGCTAAAAGCAGGTAAATCCATGCAAGATCCAGAAGGAACAAGACAATAGTTCCTTAATGTCTCAAGCTAAAAGCAGGTAAATCTATGTAAGACCCAGAAGGAACAAGACAATAGCCCTTAATGTCAGAGAGAGAGAGAGAGAGAGAGAGAGAGAGAGAGAGAGAGAGAGAGAGAGAGAGAGAGAGAAACCATATCAACCATCCAGTCATTACGCAAGTGGTTTCAGGCTTGATCGCAAAAGGCGCCACCAGCGCCGTGTGTGTCTAGCTTGAAACGTTTGTCTCAAGCTAAGAGCAAGTTAACCTACGTGAGAAACAAAACGAACAAGGCCACAGCTGCTAATGACTCAGACTAAAAGCAATTCAACTTACGAGGAAACCAGAAGGAATAAGGCAATTAGCTGTATCTCAAACTAAAAGCAATTCAACCTATGTGAGAACCAGAAGGAGCAAGGCAATAGCCGTTAATGACTCACCAGGCAAACCTATTAGAATTCCAGAACGTCAAAACACTAACTCGCAGAAACAGTAAGAATGCAGTCCTTGTGATTTCCATTAGGCCATGAGCGGTGTTTGAAATTTGTACCACCTGACTGGGAGGTCCTGGGAATACGACTCAGCTATTGCTCCTAAGGGCTGACCGATTAATCTCTGAAGGTGATCGTTACACTTAATTACCATAATTATTCAGGAAAAGATCAATTAATAACATGAAAAGCCAACAGCTGAACATTCGTGCAAAGTGAAGGTTTTGCTCTCAACTTTATTTCCATTAAAAATTCAGTCAAATTTTGTGCTCAGGTGAAGGAAGAAAATTGAGTAGATAAATAATATCTTAGTCTATTTCCATTTTATCTAATTAAAAAAACTGAATAGTTCCATTTCAGCAATGAAACATTTGCAACGTATTTATAATTAGTTAACATAACTGAAAATAGGTGTTCTGTGAATTATTTAATTCTTCATGGAATATATCAAGGTTTCTATATTAAGACAAAGAAAGTATTGGGTAATTCAATCACAAAAGATTCTAATGTTACACAAATATATTCTAATGCTTCAAACTTGAATTAGTGTTGTTTCGTACCTATTTCGTACAAGTACGTTTGAATAAACTGATGAATAAATACGTTGAAATTTATTTTCAACAGACCCTGCATCAAAAAAAAGCTCCAATAAAAAAGATCTACAGTAGTTTATACAATACGTGTTTTTAAGCATCTATATTTCCTACTGCAGTTCGTCCTTTTTTATATTAGATATCACACTAAACTCGATTAACAAGTTTATAAACTAAAGGTGAAACTAAGAATAAAGTATCATTATAAAACGGCCTCGGATGAATTTTCTTTTATAATTAATATCGTAGTAATTTCATTCAATAAATTCATGACCTCTTTATAAGGTTTTAAACCTGTCAGAGGTGAAATTAGGAAAATTATCATTTGTTTTATTGGAAATAAATATCATTACAAAACTTTAATTGTATTTTGCGTTTCCCTTCTGATCGAGAATTACACTCGAAAACCTTCACTCTCTTCTTTCCTAAAATCTTCTCTCAATTCCTTATTTGTTCAAGTACAGTTATTTCTTATTTTTGATCTTCCATATTAAAATACTGTTAATTAAAACGGGGACAAATTTAACTCTAATCTATAACAGTTTATGGAAAAAACAATTATGGCCCCTCACATTTATTCAATTCAACCCAAAATAAAACAGACCTTTTGAATTTACCTTCCATTTTAACAAACTACTCATTAAAACTAAGGACAAAATTTACCTTATATTTGATATTGACTTGAAGAAATACACAATTTTCAATCTGAACCAAAATAGAACAACGCGTTTTCATTTTTCTAAATTCGACTTCAACTTCCAAACGAAGATTCAGTCTTTCTATAGTATGTTGACGGAGAATCATGACGTCAGAGGTAACCCCTTGACAATAGTCATGGATGAAGCAAAAACACATCACTTGAAGAGACTAAAGAAACGTTGTGTTTGTTCGAAATGTTTTTGTGGCATCACTCGGGTGAAATATCTCGAGAGAAAACATTTACCAGAACGAACGTTTTGTTATTCAAAACGTTGGGATGGGTTTCTAACGTTTGGTGGAAAAGGATTTTTACGTTATTGCTGAAGTGAGTTATCTGAAGAAAACGTTCAGCAGAACAAAACGTTTCATTCTTTGAAAACGTTGTCAGGAGATGGAGAGAAAATATCCCCCTTTTTGTGTTACAGATCAAATTAAATAATTTAAATTCTTTATTCTGTTAAAATATCTGCATAGAAAGAAAAGCTCTTTTCGAACTACAGAAGTCCGAAGGGGTCTTATCAAATATCTGTTAATAGCATTAAGTGATTAGAGGGGTACTCAATAGAGAGCAGACCTCCACCACGGCAGTTATTTCTCGACCCTTTGCTCATCCTTGAGCTTTGACCTTACCATGTATTAATTGGCGTCGATTTTCATACACTCAAATATGAACCAAGTTTGAAGTCTACTTGTGGCTGATTTCGTGAATTGGACATTTTACTTGACCCTGACCTTGACCCTTGATCTTGAGCTTCCCAAATTTTATCATTTCCAGCATTATACATAGCAGTTCATCCCTGCAAGTTTCATTATTCTACGAATAAAATTGTGGCCGGGAAGCTGTTTACGAACAAACAAACACAAACAGGGACGAAAACATAACCTCCTTCCAACCTCGTGGGCGGAACTAAATATAATAAAAAAAAAAAAAACATAATGCAATAAAAACTCATTTTTTTCCTTTTCAAGATATTTCGTAACATTTCAAAACTTCAGATATGAAATATTCCTCAAATACATAAATATATTCATAGCAATAACATACTATGCTTCTGACGGCCCAGAGCTGCCATCTATCATTGGTCGAAATTTTCCCAAAAGTTAAGGAATATCTGTCCATTTCCACCTATCTATCTATCCATCTATCATCTGTCTATCTATCCATCTATCCACCTAAACTGAAGTAGGCCCACTCATGCAAAATATATTTACATGAGAAATTATTTTATCTTATATTTCCCGATTATCGATTAAAGATAAAATAATTTCCCCTCATCGTCTATTTTCTTTTCCCTTTAAACCAATAAGCATTATCTATACTCTAATACATACCTTAATAATAATAATAATAATAATAATAATAATAATAATAATAATACTAATAATAAATCATAGTTATTCTATCTTCAGATGGGGTTGGCCATCATACTAAATGACGAATCACGAATTTCATATAACTAATTGATAAATGCTCAGTATATACCTCAGTGCCATTAGACAAATATTGAACACATTATGTATCTATATATTATGGATACATAATTAACAAAATGTGTAACTCCATGGTAAAGATACATAATGAACACAATATGTATCTCAATGGTATGAATACATAATAAAAACTATATATATATATATATATATATATATATATATATATATATATATATATATATATATATATATATATAGGGTATTGATAAATAATGAACACAATATGCATCTCTATGCTATGGCAACATAATAAACACAATATATATATATATATATATATATATATATATATATATATATATATATATATATATATATATATATATATATATATATATATATAGATATATATGGTATGGATACATTATGAAGATATTATGTATCTCTATGTAATGAATTCATAATGAACACAATATGTACCTCTATGGCATGACTACATAATGAACACAATATGTATCTCTATGGCATGAATACATTATGAAGACAATATGTATCTCTACGGTATGGACACATAATTAACACAAAATGTATCTTTATAATATGGATACATAATGAATAATCCTAATGCCAGCTTCAGCGATGAACCCTTTCTCTCCCCTGATAACAACTAATTCAGTCAGCCAATTAAAATCCCAATCAAATTCAAAACCATTCATGTCATGCATGACTGACACTTGTCACTATCTCATGACCTTCACTATTGTGACGCCAATAGGATAGAAACCATTCAATTAACGTCGTCATCAAATTAATGAGTATAACTAATCATTATTATTATTTAATCGTTCGGAATGTCTAAATAAATCACGTCACTGCAGAAGGATTTATGGGAATGTCCAAATGAGTCATATCTTCACCTGTCTATAATATAGGACAGGGTGGTCCAACTAAAGGCCCGCGGGCCAAATTTGGCCCGCGAGGGAATTTTTTGTGGACCTCTAACTCTGACCTAATTATGCAGTATGATTTAATGTGTCGAAACCTTACTGGACCTAGATGTTCCATCCTGAATACTAACAAAATAAAAAAAAAAAAAAAAAATAATTAAATAAAATTAAAATCACACATCTCAGTAAAATTTCAGTATTCTCTCTCTCTCTCTCTCTCTCTCTCTCTCTCTCTCTCTCTCTCTCTCTCTCTCTCTCTCTCTCTCTCTCTCTCTCTCTCTCTCTCCATCCAAACCATGCGTTCAATACAAATGTTTAATTTACTTTTGACGGTAGATAGCAAAATAATAATAACAATAACAAATATAGATGTAACAAGATTAAGGAAAACCCCGTGAACAGAATGGGGATGGAGCCCCTGCTGTTTCGAATAGTTTTCAGCTTGCCTCTGTTTTGCAGTTAAGCACTATTGCTCATAACGTCTTCCCATATTGAGTCAAAGTAGGAAAAGAAAGTGCTGTGACATGAACAGAGCATATGATATGAAGTGGGAAGAAGAATAGTGTGTGGCATCAAATAGGTTTTGTTCTTAACGAATATGTTCGAAGGCATTGTGAGCCATTGGACAAAGAAAAGTTTGCTCAATTGCGGGAAAATCCCGAAGTGGTAGGTTGAATATCTTGATGGGCAAACATCAACAGCAAAATCATGGGCCACATAACTTCTGAAAACCACAAACAGCTAGTCTTACTGCTTCATAACGTTGGTGCTTGTAAGAAACATAAAATCATTTAGGGTCAGAGAATTAATAAAGCAGTCTGCAGTAAAATAGCAAAAGAGTTTGCTGAAGAAAATGTACCTGGTCGTAAAAAAAAAATTGAGAGTGTGTCATTCTTTTACCAAAGAGTTGTAAAAAGAGTGAATGAATTTGATCAGCATGTTTCCATGAAACTTGAAAATATAACGAAACATAGCAAGTATTTTTTACTGGATTTAGATGACAGCAATGATGTAAGTGATGTAAGTGACACAAGAAGATTTTGTGGTTCACGAAGAATTTGTCAAGATGTAGTCATTGAATGATGATAGCAGAGCTTCTGATATATATAAATTTCCCTCAAATCCGTGGTCAATGAATATGGAGGGTTTAAAATGTGTTCCTGCATTATAACAGATAATACGGAAGCTATGGTTGGCAGTAATGTGGGGTTTGTTGGTCTTTTCAAGAAAAATGGAGTGCATTGCATCACACTGCACTGTATTATTCACCAAGAGGCCTTATGTAGCAAAATATTTCAGATGAGTGATGCCATGACAAGTATTTATTGAAGAAAAAATACTGTTCATGTATTTTAATCTTTCTTTTTTAAATTCACAATTTTTTTAACAGTAAATTTAATATACAACCCTAAAATACATTATAAGGGAAAAATATTTACGCATTGTTATTTTCATGTGAAGTAAATAGAATTCAAAATACAACATCGATTTACCTGCACTGCATCGAACGTTATTATTTACGAGCGCAAATTACACAATCCTCTACTCCCTCCTCCTTCTCCAGAGATTTAGGTCTTGTGTTATTGTTGTCACTACTGACACCACTATCATCATCAGTAGTAGTAGTAGTAGTAGTAGTAGTAGTAGTAGTAGTAGTAGTAGTAGTAGTAGTAGTATCAAATATGAACCTTTACTGTAAGAATATCAATTTGTTCGGTTTGCTTATATAAGTGGCAAGTTTCGGGATTAGTTTGGTGTTAAGTAAGACGAGAGTTTCGTAAAATACAATTATTATTACAAATAGCCCTCGCTCATTGAGAAGTTTAGGTAACAGACCTCCTACTTCATGTGGGTTAGGTAACAGATATAGGCAAGAGAAAATGTGAATCCTCGAATACTTGCTGCCCAAGGATGGGTTAACTCCTAACCTAACAACTCAAACTCCATTGCCGATGTTCGGTCGACCAACACACTAAGTCCTGCCTAATATTACTTTTTATTTGTTTATATTACAGTAGAAGTATTATATTAATGAATAAATACACTTCAGTATTTGTACACACGGTTTAAAATCATTGAGATGCGACAGTAGTTATCGCAAACTGTCGATTATGAGATTTTTATTTAATGTTACATGGTTCTTTGTGACCCGAACGAGCGGAAACGTGGAAAATTATTCTGCGAAAAACGAGGACTAACTGTATTATTATTATTATTCTTATTATTATTATTATTATTATTATTATTATTATTATTATTATTATTATTATTATTATTATTATTATTATTATTATTATTATTATTATTATCAAAAAACAGTAAATAAGCAGACGTTCCCTCATACCATGCATTTACAAAATGTGCTTCAAGGTACAAATAGATCATTTCCAAAATATTCATCAATGAGGTATAAGAGATTCGGAATTATTAATCAAATCATGATTTTATCTTACGCAATTAAAATCCCTTGATTGAATAAACCCATTTCTGACCAGATTAGTTCCACAAACACAGTGAATGGGATTATTAATTATTAAACCAAAATCAAAAGAGATAAAAAATAAATTGTTTATTTGATCTACGTTTCGCTTATTGAATCTGTACTAACTACTACATAATCGAAATAATTAAATTGAATAGAATTATTCATAACCCTATTATGTGATAATAACTTTGTAGAAAAAGATTTCAAAGCAACGGTGAATAGAATTATCATTTATAAATCTTTTGATAAATCCAGAAATAAAAAAAAAAAAGTTTATATCGCTATAGCTTTTGGTTTGAGGCTTAAGCTAAAGTGGTGGACAGAACAATACCTTATCATAACACTACTTAAACCAGCGAACAAACTAAACAGAAATTTTAATTTTCTTTTCAAATTTTCTTTCCATTTCTATTTAACCGAGCAGGCTTCCTTTCCTCTTCATTCAACAAAAGGTAGCCAATTAAGGAGGGTAAACAATAACACAGCCGATGTCAACATTGACTTAAGGTAAATACCCCCACCCTTTTAATCATAAGAGTCGAATAAGTGAAATCCTTTTGAATTATTCTCATTCGACAAATATGACATATTAAGGGACTGATTGAACTGTTCTGCAGTTGGTGGACGTCTCATCACTTGGCAGAGGACATTTGGTTCCAGATATGTTGATAGCCATTATATTTGGGGGATGTTGATGGTAATGTTTTTGCAATGGACGCTACACGTTTAGGATAATGTAGGCAGGAATTATTCTTTCCTCATCACTTAATTATTCATTCATTTAACACGAAATACACATGAATCTATATATATATATATATATATATATATATATATATATATATATATATATATATATATATATATATATATATATATATATATATATATATATAAAATAACAACACATGCAGCCATTTCTAGTAAACTTCAGAACAAAGGCCTTCGACATGTTCTTATTCATGTTTGGAGTTTGGCCATTTTCTAGGAGATGGAATTGATGCAAAGAGAGTAGCATCATCTGCATATGTAACGAGCCTGTTTTCTAGTCCAAACCACATGTCATGTGTACTCGCGTAGCGTAAGAAAAGTAACTGGCCAAGAACGCTACTTTGAAAGAACAAGATATTACATTCCTATGCTCACTACAACCACTCTTTGCAACCTATTACTCAAAAATTCAATAATGATACTAAAAAGAGACGTTGCCTTTCCCTCCCTTCACATCACCCTCCCTTACTTCACACTTCCCTCCCTTCTTCCCTCCACACCTCCCTTACTTTACTATACCTTACTACTTATACTTTATTTATTTCTTGATTGATTAATCTTTTTTTTCTTTACTTATCCACAGGATTTAACATGTCAAAGAGAAAATATAACCCGGCATACATAAGGTATGGTTTCATTGCAATCGAACATGGAGGAGAAGCTCTTCCACAGTGTGTGGTCTGTATGAAGTCCCTTTCCAATGCGGCCATGAAACCCAGCCTGCTCAAACGTCATCTTGAGACTAATCACGCGGACAAGAAGGACCGAGATCAGAGCTACTTCCAGCGACTTGGCGAGAATGTGAAGCGGCAGCGCATGGACAAGACCGGCCAGATCTACCAGAAGGGAGCAGGAATTGTGAAAGCCTCCTATGAAGTCGCTCTCCTGGTGGCTTAAAACATGAAAGCGCATACCATTGCAGCGTCTCTCAACATGCCAGCGGCAAAGATCTTGGTCAGGCACGTGATTGCAGAGGAGGCGGTGGCGAAGTTGGATAGTGTTTCCGTCTCTAACAACACTGTACAACGCCGTATCGAGGAGATGTCGGTCGACATTGCCGACCAAGTGGTTGAGGGAGCGAAATCCTCAAAGTATGGGTTTGCCATTCAACTCGACAAATCGACGGACGTCACCAACTGCTCTCAACTACTTGTCTACGTCCGCTTCACGCAGAGTAATGCTGCGAAGACTGAGTTACTGCTGAGCCATAATCTGTCCAGCACAACAACAGGAAAGGATATTTTCAACGTTTTGGACAATTTCTTCAAGCAGAATGAACTGGACTGGGGAAACTTGGTCGGATGCACGACAGATGGGGCTCCATCGATGCTCGGTCGAAAGTCATGTTTTCAAGCCCATGTGAAAGCTGTAGCACCAAACGCCACTGCTGTCCACTGTTTCATACACAGATTCGCCCTCTGTGCTAAGGTGCTACCTCCGAAGTTGTTATCATGCTTGAACCGAGTTATCAGAATCAATAATTACGTCAAAACATCCGCCCTGAATACTCGACTGTTCAAGCTCCTATGTGAAGATTTTGGCTCTGACCACATCTGTCTCCTCTACCACACAGAGGTGCGCTGGCTCTCCTGGGGTAATACGATGAGGTGTCTCTTTGAACTGAGAGATGTACTCCTCGTATTCTTCAAGAAGGAACATGATTTTCAGAAAGATCTGGAGGACGAGGAGTTTATCTCAAGGTTGGCCTACCTGTCAGACATTTTTGGAGCCCTCATCCACTTGAACTTGTCGTTCCAAGGGCCCGACTGCACTGTCACATAGTTCATCTCGAAGCTGGGAGCGTTTGTCCGGAAGCTGGATCTGTGGATGAAGAACATGGAGAGCAAACGCTACGGAATGTTCGAACTCCTGACTACCCTTGAGAGGGAGCCCACTGATGAATTTTCCCAAGAAATCGTCCATCACCTCTTACTGCTCAAGACTGAATTGAAGCATTACTTCCCGGACGTGACATGTTGTGCCTACGTCGCCAATCCGTTCTCCGTTGATCCAGCCGATCTGCCTGTTGGGACCGGGGAACAAGAGGAACTCATAGATATCCAGGCTGACGAGACAGCAAAGACGAAGCACAAATGCTCTCCTTTAAACTTCTGGGTGAGCATGGCCTCCTCGTACACGACGCTAGCCCGTCACGCTGTTCCCCAGCTACTGATTTTCCCCTCGACGTGGGAGTGCGAGCAGGGGTTCTCAGCCTTCATGGCCATCAAGTCGAAGAGCTGGAACCGTCTTCCTGCGCCCGGGCATGATTTCTGATGTGCTGTGAGCAAAGTCATGCCCCGCATTGACCAGCTGGTGGAGAAGAAGTAGATACAGCCCTCGCATTGAGTTGTTGTTTTCTTAGTTAATTTGCGTGTTATATTTTTACAGTTATATGGTATCTGATCGAATTTAGTTTCTCTGGAACCAGGTGGTACGCGGCGACTGTACGGGACCTCCAAGTGGTACTCTATCACAAAAAGGTTGGGAATCACTGGTCTACGGAATGTAGCGAGTACTTTTCAAAGATTAATGAATAGAGTTTTAAATGGAATTGATAACTGTGTTGTGTGTTTGGATGACCTTGTAATATTTTCAGATACGTGGGAGCAACATTTACGCATTTTAGCTAAAGTATTGTCAGCCCTTGAAAAAGCAAAACTTGTTTTAATTCTGAAGAAATGTGAATTCGGAAAAACCTCGATCACATATTTGGGTCATAAAGTGGGTCTAGGTAAGATTTGTCCAAAAGATGGGAACAGAGAAGCTATCATCAACTTCCCAATTCCTACCAGTAAAAAACAGGCAATGAGATTCATTGGAATGATTTCATATTTCCGCCGATTTGTTCCTAATTTTTCAGAAATAAGTGCTCCAATAACTAATCTTTTCAAGAAAGGACGAAGTTTTGTATTTGATAATGAATGTATCGAAGCTTTCAATAAGTTAAAGGCCATAATGATTCACGATCCCGTACTAATGTTGCCCGATTTTAGCAAGGAATTTAATTTAGCGATAGATGCAAGTGATATTGGAATAGGAGGAGTTCTGTTGCAAGATGTGAACGGGACCAAGCACACTGTAGCTTATTATTCGAAGAAGTTAAATAAAGCACAGCAGTATTATTCAACTATTGAGAAGGAATTGTTTAGTTTAGTATCAACTTTACAACATTTTGAGATTTATGTACGTAGTGGTCATGTTTTAAGTGTGTATACTGATCACAATCCATTAGTTTACTTAGATAGGTTTAAGAATAAGAATAAATGTCTCATGCGTTGGAGTTTGGAATTACAAGATTATGATTTAAAGATAGTTCATATAAAGGGAAAGAATAATGTAATAGCTGACAGTCTTTCTAGAGACTTTTCAGAATGATATGGACGTTTGTTTTCTTTCTGTTTTTTTTTTTTTTTCTATCAACACGTAAGAGTGTGTTTTGGTTTTAGTTACATGATACGAGAGTAATGAAGCAATTGTCTCTCAGTTTAGGGATAAATGATTTTCTTCTTAGATAATTTCGTTTAAAAAAAAGACAAAATCAGTAGATTTTCCCCTTTTTTTTTCTTTTAGGGAGACGTGTCATGGGTAGATAGAATAATATAGAAAAGAATGTTAAAACATGTGATTTTTCTACTCTTAGGGAAGCAGAGAGAGAGAGAGAGAGAGAGGGAGGAGGTCCCGCCAGTGTTTACAAAACTGTCACCGTCAAGATATGTGCCTAAGCCGGCGGTCCTTAAGCATAACGATCCTCTGCCTGAAGACCAAGGAGTCAACGTTATAAGCAGAACCATAGGACAAGAACAGTGTTTTTCGCCGAAGAATATACATTAGCTGGAGGTAAACAAACGCCTCGCTTCAATTATAGGGCGATATGGATTTTGATTACACCAGCAGACCGTTCGTCTAGGTGTTATCAGAGGCATGGTTTTAAGGAACACCAATGACGATGAAGAAACGAGAAAATTTCCTTATGTGGAACTGTCCATAGTTAACCCCTCCCAAACAGGGATATATAAACTTCCACGCAAACGAGAGAAAGGGGAGTACAAAAGACAGAACAGGAGTAAGAACAAGAGAGAGAGAGAGAGAGAGAGAGAGAGAGAGAGAGAGAGAGAGAGAGAGAGAGAGAGAGAGAGAGAGGAGGGAGAACAAGCTCAGGGAAGAAGAGAAGACATAAGGACCAGAATGCAGACGTAACCAGCTTTGTCCAAGATGTCCGAACGAGTTGCCCCCCGCCCTCATTATCGACCACGAAACGCCTGGACCTGAAATATCTACGTTCCTGTCAACCGTCGAGAGCTGCTGTGAAGAGTAGTATTTTTTTTTTTGTATTATTTATCCCCTATTTGCTGGAGTGTAGTTTAATGGAATGACTTTCTTTGTTTAGTTCAGTGCTTCCTAAGTACTCAATCAAGAAAAATTTACCTTTGACTAGTTGTAAATAAAATTATGCTTTCTTTTGCGAGTTTTCTTTCTATATTTCCTTTTGTTTGATTGCTTATTGTAGTTGAAAAGTCCCCATTTCATTAATCAATTCAACAGAACCTGGTTCGATCCCTACGAGGATCATAACAATATATATATATATATATATATATATATATATATATATATATATATATATATATATATATATATATATATATATATATATATATGTGTGTGTGTGTGAGGTTTTCTTCAATACGTATTTTCCTCGTAGGTAACGAATTGTATCCACAAAAGCAAAAATGGATAAAACAAGATAAAAGAGAGCCTTAAAACGAGTTGGCAAAGAGCAACCACAAAATTCATAGGGCCATAAAACCCATTAAAACCAGGCCTAATGGAGTTGTCCCGATCTCTAACTCCCCCATTTACGAGGGCTCTTCGATTTCAAACCAGACTAAAATACTGTTTGCTCTGGACGCAAATCGTCATCGATTCAGTCGCCATATTTACAAACAAATCTCGCGTTTCGTGTAAAGGAGAGCACACCTTCTCAAGGCAGCTCTTAAATATAGGGTTTTCGGGGCCTTACGTGTTTATTTTTTTTATTTTCTCGGGAATATTTGCTTTTCCCAAAAGGAGAGTGGGAATGAAGGGTTTTGAGTTGAAAGAAATTGTTTTTTTTCCAGTTTCTTTTTTGTTTTTTTGATAAATAACATTTTGTCCTATGGTTTATTATACATGAAGGTAATTTGTTTATCTTTTTTCCAAAACGTAGGCAGGAATTTAGGGTTTTGAGGTGAAAGAAATTATGCCTTTTCATAGTTTTTTCTTATTTTGATAAATGACCTTTTAGCCTTGAGTTAATCATACACTAAGGTACATCTTAATTACACCTATTTCGTCTTCCATAAAGAGCGATGAATGTAGGGTTTAGAGGTGAATGAGATGATACCTTTTTCATAAGTTTGATAAATGATCTTTTAATCCTTTGGATTGATTATACGCTAAGGGAAATTACAATTACACTTTCTTGAATTGCTAACAACATCGTGGATTCTTCATTATGGATAGAAATTAGTTATAATTAAAAAACAATCTTGAAACGACTATATCAACCGCTTCACTGCCATTGATGACTTAATTGAAATTTGAAGAGTGGAAAGATCTTCTAAAATCATCCAATCCGTAGCAAGTTGGTATTTTTAAGCATGGTCTTGATGAGACCTTTCTAATAAATATCAACAGGACGGGATTTGTGTAATCTTGAAATAATTTTCTGCATCAGAAGTTTAGTTGAATTCACCAGTAGAAGGGAAAAGGTTAAACAAAAAGCTGGTAGACAGATATTCTATTTTTATTCTAAACCCACAGTTCTTAGCAGGCGGCCCAACAAAGAAAAGAAATATTTCATAAGAAACAAATCATCATCACCATCTCTTCCTCCCATGCCTATTGACACAAAGGGCCTCGGTTAGGTTTCGCCAGTCGTCACTATCTTAAGGTTTTAAATCAGGCAAAACTTAATAAATGGGAGCTAGGAATGTTGGTGAAAATGGCAAAAAAAAAAAAAAGATCTAACTGATGCAATAATTAAGGAAGCATCCCGCTTGACGTCAGTTGTCATGTAAATTATCTAGTGTGCTCATTCTAAAGAGGCTGGAGAAAAAGATTGATGAAAAGCTGAAAGATGAACAAGAAACAAATACCAGTATTTAATATTTTCCCTAGACTTCTCCACAAAGAAAACTAAAATTTAATAAGGAACAAATACCAATATTCAATATTTTCCCTATACTTCTACACGAAGAAAAAAAAATCAACAAGACACAAATTCCAGTATTTAATATTTTCCCTAAACTTCTCCATAAAGAAAACCAAAATTGAAAAAAAAAAAAAAATACCAGTATTTAATATTTTCCCTAAACTTCTCCACAAAGAAAAAATCAACAAGACACAAATTCCGTTACTTAGTATTTTCCCTAGACCTCTCCACAAGGAAAACCAAAATTTAATAAAAAAACAAATACCAGTATTCAATATTTTCCCTAAACTTCTCCACAAAGAAAAAAAAAATGAATAAGACGCAAAAACCAGTATTTAATATTTTCCCTAGACTTCTCCACAAAGAAAACAGAAATTTAATAAGAAACAAATATCAGTATTTAATATTTTCCCTAAACTTCTCTACAAACAAAACTAAAATTTAATGATAAACAGATACCAGTATTTAAGTCTTTCCATATTAGACTTCTCCACAAAGAAAACAAAAATTCAATAAGAAACAAATACCAGTATTTAAGGCTTTCCATATTAGACTTCTCCACAAAGAAAACAATAAGAAACAAATACCAGGAACCAAGGCTTTCTTAGTCTTCTCCACAAATAAAAAAAAAAAAAAGTATATATCATTACTATTTATACACAGTGACTAACTTTGTGCAACTTTCAGTGCTCTCAAAGGAAATCAAATGAGACAGTTTCAGGGAAGTGGGTAATGAAGTTTTCTAGTTTTTTTTTTTTTTTTTTCCTTTCAACGAAACTCTATGTTAGACTAGTTGCTTATCTAGTGTTTTCCTGTAGTGGTTCTTTAACCAAGAATATTTCTTTAATAAATATTTCCAGGAGTTGATTAGCATCAGATCTGCTAAGTTACTCACGAAATTACAGACAGAATTTATATTCAACAATATCATCATCATCAAAATCATCATCATCATTATTATTATTATTATTATTATTATTATTATTATTATTATTATTATTATTATTATTATCACCATCATTATCATCATCATCATCATCATTATTATTATTACTAGCTACGTTACAACCCTAGTTGAAAAAGCAGGATGCTATGAGCCTAGGGGCTCCAACAGAGATGAAAGGATATAAGGAAATAATAAAAAAAGCAATATGAGAAATAATGAGCAATCAAAATGAAATATTCAAAATAAACAGTAACAACATTAAATTTATCACACTAGGCTTTTTCACGACAGCAGCAAGCCGTTGCTGTCCAAAATGGAAAGCACGAGAGCTTATTGCTCGAGATATTGGCTTCCCAACTGGACGGGAAGTAGCGAGCACAAACCGTGAGCATGATGTCAGATGTACACACACAAGATGGGGGCTGCAAATAGGACGTGCTCTTGCTTGACCATCTTAGGTCAAATAAGCCTCAAGATATAAAAAAAATCTGCTTTGTTCGTCCTGTGGTACCTATAGAATTCTTCAATTCACGTAATATGCAGATAAAAACACATTACTCCAACATTTAGAAAACTTCTGGGCGCCATGATGATATCAGCTGATCGGTTTCCTTCAACTTTTTCCTATTTGCTCCTCGAACCGACAGATCGTATTGTGATGCTACAGCCCTTTCGTTCGCCATCATCAGCGGAAGGTTGGGGAAAACCTTGAGCAAGAAATAACTGATGTGATTCCACTATTAATGGGGTTCTTGTTTTGATGAAGATGAACTAGGGTTCATTTAGGCCTTAATGCATACCTCAATGTTCCTTGAAACTTGGTACACCTCAGGGGAAGGTGTCAGTAGCAGAAGGACGTGGTGTTGAAGGCTATTTACTCTTAAAGGATACATAAACATATTCTGTTAATGATATAATGTGTTTTAGGATAAAAATACACAGGTTATAATTAATTTGAAATAATTAATCCTCAAGTAGAATCTCCTATATGATAAAGAGAATGTATCTATATATATATATATATATATATATATATATATATATATATATATATATATATATATATATATATATATATATATGCTGTACCACAATCAAATACTCTTTGTTAGTCAAGCACTTTTTCTAAAATATAACATTTGAAATTTTTGTGTAGTCCATTTTCAATGATAGAGCAAATTATAACTCTAGAAATAGTAGCTTTAACCCTTTGATATAAACAATTGCCTTAAAGACATCTATTTCAACATATTCTTTTATGAATACAATATGAAGTAGTTTCCTAACTTATAACATCCTGTGAACATTTTAATATAGCCTGTTTTTTTTTGGGGGGGGGGATATAACATATTTCTGCTTTGGTATATCCACGAAACTTTCCAGCTATATATTTGAATTCTTTGACGGAGCCTATTAAAGGTATAATGCCACTCATGGATGGCAGAGGCAAGGGACAGTGACATTACCCTATCAAGCAGGACAATCCCCTACAGACTGACCATATATAGATATGATAAGCGCCATAGCTCACTCTCCATCCAAGCTAAGACCAAGGAGGGCCAGGCAATGGCTGCTGATGACTCGGGTGATAGATACAAAGAGTATCTCCAATCCCCCATCCTTAGCTCACAAGGATGGTGAGGTAGTAGTCTGGCGTTCACCAGTCAGAGACGTTACCGCATCGGCCACCACAACCCAAACTATTGGATCTAAGTTCTTACACAAAGCCCAATTTGTAATTCAAAAGTTGATTAGAATTTTTTTTCTACATACCAATAACCTGAATAAAAGGCTACCTATCAACTCTGACATTCCCATTGTCTATGTGATAGCACATTCTGATTATTTAATAAGTCACAAATAATAAGTCACAATCCCTTAAGTATAACATTTAAACAACTCGTTATATCCCATTTGTAAAGATAAAAGACCTTTAAACTTTTTGATATGGAATATATTTATAGATCTTTGGCTATACCTTTAAACTCAATGATGCAGCCAATTGTCTTTGCTATCAGACAAAGTAATTCCACCCCTTAAGTAAAACAAATACAGTACTACAGGATAAAGGCCTCAGACATGTCAATACCAAAATACACACTTGAATTTGGATACATGTATACAGCTCTATTTCTCTTAAGTCTTCTCTTTGCCGTTGAAGACTTAATAATATGATTCCATATAATACGCGTTCATATATATATATATATGTGTGTGTGTGTGTCTTTGTATATATACATACATACATACATACATACATACATACATATATATATATATATATATATATATATATATATATATATATATATATATATATATATATATATATATATATATATATATACATATATATACATATATATATATAAATATATATATATATATATATATATATATATATATATATATATATCTATATATATATGTGTGTGTGTGTGTAAATATATATAGATACATATATATATATATATATATTTAAATATATATATATATATATATATATATATATATATATATATATATATATATATATATATATATATATATATATATATTATATATATAGACAGTATATATGTATGTGTGTGTATCCACTAAAACAGAAAACAATATAAAAAGATACAATATCAACGTTACTTCCAATTGAATTAATTACCGCCAGTTCTGAAAAACAATTAATCTTGTGATAGATGTTACAAGAGTTCTCAAACAATGAGTGATTACTTTCGGATTCTGATGGATAAGATAATACACAATTTCCCCCACCGAAAAGGATATCAATTGGAGATAAACTGGCGATCACTTTAGCGAACCTGAGACGAAGATACTCAAGAGGATTCAGTATCTGAAGTATGGAATTTCGTTCACTGAGTATCAAATGATCCTATTACAAATCAACGATATTTAGGAAACAATACACGTACATACACACACACACACACACACACACACACACACACACACACATATATATATATATATATATATATATATATATATATATATATATATATATATATATATATTTATATATATATCTACCTATCTATCTATCTATAAATATGTGTATATCTATATATATATATATATATATATATATATATATATATATATATATATATATATATATATATATATATGTGTGTGTACCTATCTATATATCTATATATATATATATATATATATATATATATATATATATATATATATATATATATATATATATATATATATATACATATATCAAGGATAGGAATAACAAGAAGAAACAGAAAAAGAGCAAAGTGGATACGAGAGCAAACTGAAGTAGAGGATATTCTAACAACACGTAAGAAAAATAAATGGACATAAAAAGGACATATAATGAGAATGGCAGATAATAGATGAGCATTAAGAAAAAAATAATGGGTCCTGACAGATTGCAAAGGAACATGTACCAAGTTAATAGGGAATTAACATGTACCAAGTTAATAGGGAATTAACATGTACCAAGTTAATAGGGAATTAACATGTACCAAGTTAATAGGGAATTAACATGTACCAAGTTAATGGAGAATTGAAATGTACCAAGTTAATGGAGAATTGACATGTTCCAAGTTAATGAGGAATTAACATGAACCAAATTAATGGGGAATTGACATGTATTAAGTTAATTCGGTGTTGACATGTACCGAGTTAATAGGGAATTAACATGTACCAAGTTAATAGGGAATTAACATGTACCAAGTTAATAGGGAATTAACATGTACCAAGTTAATGGAGAATTGAAATGTACCAAGTTAATGAGGAATTAACATGAACCAAATTAATGGGGGAATTGACATGTATTAAGTTAATTCGGAGTTGACATGTACCGAGTTAATAGGGAATTGACACGTACCGATTTATGGGGAATTGAAAGGAACCGAGTTCATGGGGAATTAACATTATCAAGTTAATGGGGAATTGACTTGTACCTAGTTAATGGGGAATTGAAAGGAACCAATTTAATGGGGAACTGCCATGTACCGAGCTAATGGGGAAAGAATGGAACTGAGTTACTGGGAAATTGACATGTACAGAGTTAATGGGAAATTGACATGTACCGAGTTAATGGGGAAGTGAGGGGAACCAAGTTAATAGTGAATTAACTTATACCAAGTTAATGGGAAATTGAAAGGAACTAAGATAATCTATCAATTTACTGGGGAATTTACATGACCCAAGTTAATGGGGAATAGACATGTACCAAGATAAGGGAGAAATGACATGTAGCGAGTTAATGGGGAATAGACATGTACTGAGTTAATGGGAAATTTGCATGTAGCAAGTTAATGGGGAACCGACATGTACCGAGTTCATGGAGCATTGACATGTACCGAGTTAATGAAGAACTGACATGTATCAAGTTAATAGGGAATTGGCATGTGCCAAGTTAAAAGATAATTGTCATGTACCAAGTTCATGGGGGAATTGACATGTCCCAAGTTAATGTCCTCAATAACAATACTTTTTGGTTGTTAACAAAACCGCTCTGGTTGATAACAAAGTTCGATCAAAATCCATCGATCCTATAATGTTTAAGAGAAGAAAAAAGTATTGCAAAAATAAAAGCTTTATTTTTGGCTTGGCTTTATACCATCGATGATTTATTAGTGGTCAACAATTCTAGTGGACAAACATACATTAACAATTTTGCTGTTTTCAATAAATTATACAGTTTTTTTTATGGAGAAACTGGAATTATTTTCTTTCATTGAAACTTTAAGAGATAATGTTCCATATATATATATATATATATATATATATATATATATATATATATATATATATATATATATATATATATATATATATATATATATATATATATACAGAGAGAGAGAGAGAGAGAGAGAGAGAGAGAGAGAGAGAGAGAGAGAGAGAGAGAGAGAGACGTAAAATAATTCTATAATGTTACATATATAAAGAAGACGTTTCTGAACAGCCATTGGCAATCACACCTCCATTGAGAGCTTAATGAATTCCTACAATATTGAAAAAGTTTAATTTTCAATAAGAGCTAAATGTTTTCGCTGTGTCCCACAAACTCCCAGTTGCAAACGATGCTTTCATTGAAACACTAAAAGTGTGTAAAGAGAAAAGAAGAAAGAATCAGACACGAAGCTTCAGTCTGTGTTTCACTCAGATCTCAGGAAACCTGTTTCAGACTATAAAAATTATAGTTTTTAATGAGAGTAAAAATACGGAATATGAATGAAAATATTCAAGGTTTTTTCATATATAGAACAAAGACTTAGAATAATTTCCATAAGATAATCTAAATAACTTTAAGCTGCATTTACAACAAAAACAACAACAACAACAACAACAACAAATACAGTCGTGTCTGGTCCACTGCAGAACGAAGGCCTAAGATATGTCCTTAGTCAAGTCCAGGGTTTGGACAGCTTTCTCCATCATGCTGACCAGAACGAATTGGTAATGGTGGGAGACTTTTGTCAGATCGCTCAGAACAAATCAACCTAGTATCATTGTCCCTATTTAAGCACAACTTTACTGATCATGGCGATAGGTAGTAGCTTGGCCAGGGCACCAGCCATCCGTTGAGATACTACTGCTAGAGAGTTATAGGGTCCTTTGACTGGCCAGACAATACTACATAGGACCCTTCTCTCTGGTAACGGTTCACTTTCCCTTTGCCTACATACACACACCGAATAGTCTGGCCTATTCTTTACAGATTCTCCTCTGTCCTCATACACCGTGAACAAAACTGAGATTATCAAACAATTTTTTTCACCCAAGGGTCAACTACTGAGCTGTAATTGTTCAGTGGCTACTTTCCTCTTGGTAAGGGTAGAAGAGACTCTTTAGCAATAGTAAGCAGCTCTTCTAAGACACTCCAAATTCAAACCATTGTTCTCTAGTTTGGGGGTAGTGCCACAGCCTCTGTAACATGGTCTTCCACTGTCTTGGGTTAGAACGTTGTCACTGTCACTAGCTCCTACCTCTTAAAAACCTATTTTATCTTTGCTGGATATCTGTCACTTTTTTGACATCCATTCATCAACCCAGTTGTTGATGTCCAAAAACTTCACATGAGACTTAAGAGCAAATAAATATGATTATTCTTTATATTTCCTTCTTAATATTTATGTATTTTATTCCCTCACAGACGTCCCCATGTGTGCCCTGAACGAGAGCACCATTGGAGCTCAAATTGGCCAGACGGTCTCGCTCACCTGTTTGGTGCACGCGTACCCAACAGATGTCAACTTCACCTGGATGGTCGTGAGTGATGCGCGAGATGAGGAACAGGGAGGAGGAGGAGGAGGAGGAGGAGCAGGAAGAGGAGGAGCAGGAGGAGGAGGAGCAGAGAGGAGGAGGAGGAGGAGGTGGAGGTGGAGGTGGTGGAAGAGGAGGGGGAGGAATACCTCGTGTCATCGATGCCCTTCAGGAAGTTATCGATGGTTGTGATTGGCTGAGTTGTAGCGTTGGGATGCCAGTAGATTGCATGAGTTTAAGATGTCAGTCAATGTAATTGCAGTAGGATTATGTTGACCTATAATTAGTAGTGGGAGTTTTAGTCGTATCAGCAGTAATGGTAGTAATATAAATAGCAGAAGTAGGAAGTTATAGATGCAATGCCTTCACCTTTGCTTCCTTTTTGAAGTCAGGCACTCCACGTGCCCTCTAGGGCTAGTAATTGTACTAAATATGCATGGAAAGAGTGACATAGATTTTAGCCTTTCTCCGTAGGGAGGAAGTGCAAACAGCGCATCTCAAGCGGTGCTCTGTAGGCACTACTAAAGGGTCTCACCCTCGCCCACTAGTTCTATCCACTTTTTAGCCTTCTTCCACTATTTAACAACTTTCTTTCAGCTTCTTTTATCTTTATTTGAAAAGTATTCTATAATTTTATTCCAGCTGTAACCAGGTTGTGGAATGATCTCAAAAGTTCAAACTTGCAGTGAATGTTTTTTATGTTGAACAGGCTAACATAAACGCACTGATAAAACCTATTTTTCTTGAAACTAATATTTCCTCCTTCTGTGACAGAGAGAAAAATACAAAGGAACCTTTCAGATCCTATTCAATAGGATAATGTACTGCGGTATCCCCTACCTGAGCCATCACCCAAGCCACTCTCCACCCAAGGTAGGACCAGGGAGGATCAGGCAACGGCTGCTGATGACTCAGCCTACTGACTCCCAAAAACCCTATCCTTAGCCCATACACTCATTACACGAAAGTATTGCATGGTATTAGTCCAGTCAAAATGCACTTTCAATTTCTGCTACTTTTTCAATATAACAGAATGTTATTTATCATTTTTACTACATGTATCTTTGGACTGGAATAACCAACAGAATTTCGAATTCATTTGTTTTCGTACAAGTTACTTCTATCGTATATATATATATATATATACATACATACAATATATATACAGTATATATATATATATATATATATACTGTATATATTGTATGTATGTATATATATATATATATATATGTGTGTGTGTGTGTGTGTGTGTAAGCGTGTGTGGATGTTTGTGTGCGTATGTGAATGTATGCAATTATATGTATATTTGCATATGAGAGAGAGAGAGAGAGAGAGAGAGAGAGAGAGAGAGTTTTGCAAGCTTTAAAGTTGAACTCGGAATACTTGAAGTTTTATCTCTTTAATTTCTACCTTTGTGGAGTAGGTGCAATGACTTCTACCGCTGGGAAAGAGATTATTTCTATGCAAAGACTGCAGAAGAAGAGATGCATTTTGGGATGCATCATGTTTGTACCCTCGTTAAAGCCCTCACAGATGTACACTTATGAGGCTCTACCATGTGCTCATAACTAACGTCTCTATTTAGCTATCTCTTTCTATATCTACCTGTATATATAAATATATATATATATATACATATATATATATATACTATATATATATACATATATATTATATATATATATATCACATTCTGCTGCACCTATAGACGAAAAGGGGCCTCAGTTAGATTTAGCCAGTCGTCTCCATCTAGAGATCTTTATATATATATATATATATACTATATTATAAAATATATATATATATAATATATATATATACCTCGGTTAGATTTCACCAGTCGGCTCTATCTTGAGCTTGTATATATACTGTATACATATACATATACATAGTATATATATATATATATAGGATTAGGACATACAAGATTAAATGTACTAGTATAATAAAATGGAAAATACCATCTAATATAACGAAGAAATTGAAGAAAATTTATCAAACGAGCGGAAAACAGAGATAAGACAATGCGAAATAAGAATTAGCAGCGACGACTTTCTTCGACCCATTTTTTGCTACTTCTTTTTACGACCTCTTTTCGGAGTCCTTTTATTTGACATCAGCTAACGAAGACTAAAGCATTTGGAGCTCAAATCGGTCGATAAATAATTACATCACCAGGCAGAGGTCATCAGTGGGAGATAACGAGTGGAGAGGTTGGAAGCAATTGTGCAAAATGCATTGTAGGTTTTCCAAGCAGTGGAAAAATACGCTTCTTTTAATTAGTGGATAGTTAAGTATATATATTTCATACATATATATTTTTTAATTAAGCCGTAATAGGTAGTGTCATTGCCCGGTGAAAAAATGAATTATATTCAAGGCTGTACATTTTTCTGAACGATGGGAATGCATTTACTTTGATGTTTGAATACATACAAATTTTTTATGTGAAACGTTAGGTAATTAGTGAGTTACATAGTTTCACATTTCCTCACCAGAACAAAATTTAAGATTTCCAGTTAAACAGTTTCACATTTCCTCATCAGAAGAAAATTTATGATACCCAGTTACACATATATTTAGTAAAGATGGAAAGACAAGTAATTTTTTGGTGGAAAATCGTTTTTAAAGTGTGGGAAATAAACATGACTATTTCCTTCCAGTTCTTTACTTTAATAAGTGAACTTTGGTGAAAAAACGATTTTACAAATCTCTTCTACATTTTCATAGTTTAAAGTACAAAAACTGGGAAGCAAAATTAATTCTCTTGAAGATTGGAGGCTGTAACCGTGGACTGGAACTTCCATTTGCTGTGGGTTGCAGAATCCGTGAGTCCCCTTTACAGGCAGGAAGGGAACTCAAGTCTAAGACTGGTGTCCTCCTCCCATGGAAACATTGGAAAATTCCTCCTACCCCGTCTCGGGCAGGAGTTAACTTATATATCCACCTCTCAGGTTGAAAGGCAAAAGGGCATCCCCAACTGGACTTCTCTCCTCCTTCTTCTTGCGGCCAACTGTACCGCATTTCTTGAAGTTAATTAAGTGCCTGTCACGTCAAAATATGGTGTGGGGCGGGGGGGGGGGGGTCACACCCCAAGATGGGAGAGAAGGGGGAAACCTTTCACTGTGTTTCCTAGTGATGGAAGAGCGGTCTTGCTCCCTTGCAAGACTTATTGAGGGCCAAATCTAAGGTGTGGCGATATGACGTTATTTCCGGTGACTGTTCCAGTGTTTTATTGGTCTCCTTCTTCTATCGTAATGTTGACGTCATTCATAATGCTTGACGTTCTGGTAACGCCATAGTTACCGGCTTTCTTGCAGGCGTCCTTTAGTTTGGTGATTATCTAAAGCAGAGCGTAGCATTTACTCATACAAGTGAGTCATGGGCTCTAGCCCCTGAGCTGGCCGTTTGTTTTGTCTATAAAAAAAACTACAATATAGCATTTGGCGAGCAAAATGCCTTTCTCTCGTTCCTAGTCTTTCTCTATTCAATAACTCTTTACGAAATCAACTAATTTTATTTTCCTCTATCGTTTAATTAGTGAACAAAAAGTTATAAATACTAATCACATACATACATCGGCTTATTCAATGTGAAATCCCCTCCTGAAATCATATATATATATATATATATACATATATATATATATATATATACATACCTACATATATATATATATATATATATACTGTATATATATATATATATATATACTGTATATATATATATGTATATATATATATATATATATATACAGCAAATATTGCTTAGGTGTCACATCAGCTCTCAACATCCCTTTGGTAGGTGGAGAGAAAGTAGTCATACATTGGTGACAAGGGGATGCGTGTGTCGCAAGTCTGCTTGAATATATTTAGCCATCATTTCTTAACTGTTCGCCTACTATGATTAGAATAAAATCATGAAATCAATAGGAGATACAGAAAGGTGTATTATTCAAGGAGAGAGAGAGAGAGAGAGAGAGAGAGAGAGAGAGAGAGAGTGTGTGTGTCATTGCCAGTCAATAATTGAACGATTACACAAGGGAGTACAGAAGACCCTACTGACCCAACAACGTTTCATGTCTATAATGTTAAAAAACAAACACACAAACAGAGGATGAAAACATAACCTTCTTCCAACTTCCTTGGCGGAAGTAAAAATATAAACAAGACATTCTTTATCGACATTGACCATTCTTTTGTGCTTTTCCCATGGCATTTTTTTTTTATAACCCCTGTGCTGTTTATCTCGCTTTCCAAATTTACCGCAAAGTTAACGATATTAAAATTATCCAAATCTAGACTTAATAACGATATTAACATGCTCACTTAAATGACTAAGTCATTAAGGTCGTTAAATGAATGCGTAATGGGTCGTTAAACGAAAATTCTATTAGAAATTCAGTAAGTAAATTTTACACAATGCTTTATAAAATATAATTTTACATTATTGAATCAACATATAAAATAGAAAAATGTACCTTTGATGATAATTAATTTTATTCACATATTTTCTCAATATAATGGATTTCTGTAGCGTCTGCGACGTCACCATCATTGTGAGCTACGGATGGGGGTTGGGGGCTTTGGGGAGTCTAAAGGTTTGCCTACTTAGCCATCAGTAGCCATTGTCTAGCCCTCCCTGGTCCTAACTTGATGGAAAATCGGTTAGGGTGCTGATCACATATGAAAAAGTTCATTTTGAAATATTATAGGTTAATGTCAAGGTAAGAACATGGTAAATGTTGTATTCTCGAACAAGAGGTGACAAAATCTCGAAATTTACAAACGTCTCCAGCTTTGCTTATTGTGTAGTATAGGCTACATCCAGGAATTTTTCTCGAGTTTTATAGAAAACGGGTCTTGTGTATATAAAGAGTAAGGCCAATGCATTTGAGCAGAGCCTTGCTTCGACTAACTTTGCGTTGCTATTACATTGGTGGAGACATTTCTGTGACATCTGATTTTCAAAAACAAAACGAGAAAATCCTGGAAGATCGGATATCATCAGAAGCTGCGTTCTTGTTTATACTTCTTTTACATTTGAAACTTCTTTCTTAAAACTCGTTCTGGAAATTCGTCATACTTGTCATCTGAGTCTCAAATCATGGAGATATAAACCACAAGTCTGTGTTACATTAAAAATTGATGTAAATCATTATTAATAGGTGAACTGGGAGGGTTTCATGAAACTTGTAAAACATTGCAAATGTTTTAATTAATGTTAAGTAGAGTAATTCTTGTGATGTATCTGCTGGCTATTTTCTTTCGCTGTTAATGTTTTGCTATTTTCTATGTTAAATTAATTGATATTGGAATAAAAAAAAATAAATTACATTTTACATAAGCTAAAAACTTGAACACGAGTAATAATAATTCAAATCACTATACACTATTTGCCGTCACCATACATTATCTGCAAAATAAATGCATAATAATGAAATTCAGAAAAAGGTACATTTACACAGCTATACGACAGATTACTATAACTATTGACTGAAACTGGCGAAAAATACTGAATCTCCTACCGCAGAAAATGAAAAATAAATCTTGCTAAACATAACCTGTGTATATTACTACTGAAACGGTTGTGGTGGCCGATGTGGTAACGTCCCCGGACTGGGGTTCGAGTCCCACTCAAACTCGTTAGTTTCTTTAGTCGCTGCAACCTCACCATCCTTGTGAGCTAAGGATGGGGGGTTTGGGGGAGCCTATAGGTCTATCTGCTGAGTCATC
>NC_090753.1:59277516-59303352 GCF_036898095.1 Palaemon carinicauda
ACTTCAATACACGAAAAGAAGTAACAAAAGAAATCTGGAATAGTTCATGTAAAAATAAAAGGAAACAATACTGACAACTTAAATACACGAAAAGGGGAGACGAAAAGAAAGACCGTCACTGACGAAGAACTAGAATTGAAAAAGAGAAGAGTGTAGGCTCTCCAAACATACAGGAAATAGAGCAGTTGGTTCATGCAATGGAATCAGCCTCGACCCAGGGGAGGGAGAAGACAGAGTTCAGGGGGCAGATTTTTTGGCATTATTTACATTTTATGTGACCTTTTAATCAAAGGTTCTAAAACTTAGTTTTCAGGGTTAGCAGCAAAATAATAAATGGATCATTGCGCTGTTGAACAGTCACCCCATGTAAGTTCCAAGAGAAACAAGGCAATGGATGGTTATGATCACCCATGGAGACCTACTAGTACACCTAAAAAATCTCTCTCCTTAACTAACACAGACAACAAGTGTATGAAATCAGTTATTTCCATCAAGCCAAGAGCAAGTCCACCTATGTATGACCCAGAAGGAACAAGACAATAGTCCTTAATGCCTCAAGCTAAGAGCAGGTCAACCTATGTAAGAACCAAAAGGAACAAGGATATAGTTCTTAACCTCTCAAGCTAAGATCAAGTTTAACCTACGTGAGAACCAAAAGGAACAAGACAATAGCTGTAAATGTTACAAGCTAACAGCAAGTCAACCTATGTGAAAACCAGATGGAACAAGAGAATAGCTATTAATGACTCATCACGTAAACCTATTAGAATTCCAGAGCGCCACACGACTAACTCGCAGAAAGAGTAAGAATGTGGTCCTTGTGATTTCCATCAGACCATCAGTGGCGTTTGAAATTTCAATCACCTGACTATGGAGTCCAGACAATACTACTCAGCTATTGCTCCTAAGGGCTGACCAGCTGAGCTCTGAAGGTGAACCTTACACTAATGACCACAATTATTCAGACAAAGATTAATTAATAGGCACAATTTTATAATAATACAAAAAAAAAAAAAAAAAAAAAAAAAACACGAAGAGCTAACAACTGAGCATTCATGCAAAGTGAAGTTTTTTCCTCATAACTTGTTTCCATTAAAAATTCAGTTTATTTTCTCTGCTCGGGGGAAGGAAAAGAAGAGTGGATAATTAATCTCTAATTCTCTTTACATTTTATCTAATCAGAAAACTGAATAGTTCCATTTCAGCAATGAAACATTTTTTAAGTATCTTTTATTTAGTGAAGATAACTGAAAATAGGTGTTTTGTGGATTATTTAATTGTTTAAGGAATATATAAAGGTTTCTATATATCGACAAAAAAAGTATTGAGTGATTAAATCACAAAAGATGCTTATGTTACACAAATATATTCTAATACTTCAAATTGAATATAAGTTGTTTCGTATCTATTTCGTACAAATACGTTTGAATAAACTGATGAATAAATACACTGAAATTTATTTTCAACAAACGCTGCACCAGAAAAGAGGCAATAAAATAGATCTACAGTAGTTCATACAATAGTGTTTTTTAAGAATTACTATTTCCTTCTGCAATTCATTGTTTTTTATATATTTATTATCAGATTAATCTCTCTTAACCAAGTTTATAATCCAAAGGTGAAACTAAGAATAAAGAATCATGATAAAACTTCTTCGGATGAATTTATTGATAATTAATATCGCCCTAATCTCAGTCAAGGTTTTAAAGGTCGTTCATGAAAGGCAGAGGCAAGGGACAATGACATTGCCCTATCAAGCAGGACAATACCCTAGAGAATGACCATATTACATATGATCAGTACCCAAGCTCCCTCTCGTCCCAAGCTAGGACCAAGGAGGGCCAGGACACGGCTTCTGATGACTCAGCATATAGACCTATAGCTCACAAAGATGGTGAGATTGCAGTGACTAAAGAAACTAACGAGTTTGAGCGGGAAACGATCCCCCGTCTGGCATTTACCAGTCAGGGACGTTACCATATCGGGCACCACAGGTTTTAAGCCTGTTACAGGTGAAATTAAGAAAAATATAATTAGTTTTTATAGGAAATAAATACCATTACAAAACTTGAATTTATTTTGCGTTTCCCTTCTGATTGAGAATTGCGCTCAAAAATCCTTCACTCTCTTCTTTCCTCAAATCTCTAAATTCCTCATTTTTTTAATCACAATTATTTCTTATTTTTTGACCTTCCGTATTAACATACTGTTAATCCAAACGAAGGAAAATTTTGCTCTAATCTATAACAGTTTATGAAAAAAAATATAGTCCCTCACATTTATTCAATTCAAAACTAAATAGGAAAGACCTTTTGATTTTACCTTCAAATTCAACATACTACTAATTAAAAATGAGCACAAAATTGACTTTACATTTTATAGTGGCTTAAAAAAATACACACAATCTTCACGATTTTACCTTCCACTTTAACATACACTGATAAAAATTAGGTAAAAATTTACTCTATATTTCATAATGTCTAATAGAAATACACAATTTTCCATCTGAACCAAAATAGAACGAAACGCTTTGATTTTTCTAAATTCGAGTTCATCCTTCCTTCTTTCTATAGTATGTTGACGGACAGTCATGACGTCAGAGGTAACCCCCTTGACAATAGTCATGGATGAAGCAAAAACACATTAGTTGACGAGACTATAGAAACATTGTGTTTGTTCGAAATGTTTTTGTGGCATCACTCTGGTGAAATATCTCAAAAGAAAACGTTTACCTGAACGAATGTTTTGTTATTTAAAACGTTGTGATGGGTTTCTGACGTTTGGTCGAAAAGGATTTTTACGTTATTGCCAAGATGAATTATCTGAAGAAAACGTTCAGCAGAACAAAACGTTTCATTCTTTAATAACGTTGTCAGGAGAAGGTGAGAATTTTTTTTTTTCCACAGATCAGTCGAAATAATTTTATTTCTTTGCTCTGTTAAAATATCTGCATAGAAAGAAAAGCTCTTTTCGAACAACAGAACACTGGAAAGGTCACAAAATAACACTAGAGACTAGAAGGACATATAGTAGAGCGCAGACCTCCGTCGCGGCAGCTTATTTCTCGACCTTTTGGTTGACCATGACTTTGACCTTTGACCTTGACATTCCAAAGTTTAATAATTTCCAGGATTTTATATAGCAGTTAATCCTTGCAAGTTTCATTACTCTATGTATAAAACTTTGGCCAGGAAGCTGTTCACTAACAAACACACACACACATTAAAGGAACACAAACAGGGGCGAAAACATAACCTCCTTCCAACCTCGTTAGCGAAAATAAATATACTGTAATAAAAATCGATAATGCTATTAAAGATCATATTTTTTTCATTTTCAAGATACTTCGTAACATTTCAAAACTTCATATATGAACTATTGCTCAAATATATTCAAATATTCATAGCAATAACATACTATGCTTCTGACGCCCAGAGCTGCCATTTATCATTGGTCGAAATTTTCCCAAAAGGTTAAGAATTTCCTCATACATTCGTTTAAACAATTTCCACCTATCTATCATTTTATCTTTCTATTTATCTATCTATGTATCTACTGCCAATTTAGAACCTTCTCATCGTCTATTTTCTTTTTCCTTTAAACCAATGAAAATTATCTATATTCTGAAACCATCCCTTAATAATAACAATAATAATAATAATAATAATAATAATAATAATAATAATAATAATAATAATAATAAACAAATCACATACATTCTATATAGGGACATTTTCCTAATATCCTATAATCTTCAGATAGGTTTGGCTATCATACTAAATAGCATATCGCGAATTTCATTTAGCTTATTTCTCCGAGACTTTAGACTAGAACCCAAATAGAGACAAATGCTCAGTATGTATCTCTAGGATATGGATACATAATCAACACAATATGCATCTATATACTATGGATACATAATGAGCACAATGTGTATCTCAATGGTATGAATACATAATGAGCACAATATGTATCTCTATGGTATAGATATATAATAAATACAATATGTATCTATGATATGGATACATAATGGACACAATATGTATCTCAATGGTATGGGTCTATAATGAACACAATATGTATCCCAATGGTATGTATAAATAATGAACACAATATGTATTTCAATGGTATGGGTCTATAATGAACACAATATGTATCCCTATGGTATGTATACATAATGAACACAATATGTATCTGTTAATATGGATACATAATGATTAATCCCCATTAACATCTTCAGCGATGAACCATTTCTCTCCCCCTGATAACAACTGATTCACTCAGCCAATTAAAATCCCAATCAAATTCAAAACCATTCATGTCATGCATGACTGACACTTGTCACTATCTCATGACCTTCACTATTGTGACGCCAATAGGATAGAAACCACTCAATTAACGTCGTCATCGTAATGAGTATAATTAATCATTATTATTAAATCGTTCGAAATGTCTATATAAATGACGTCATTGCAGAAGGATTTATGGGAATGTCCAAATGAGTCATATTTTCACCTGTCGATAATACAGGATTTATAATATTTTTTCCTTTCGGTTAATTTTCCTTTTAATTTTTCTTAAATTTTCCTCTTCTAATAATTTTCCATAATTTGTCTTCTTCCTTCGTTGGTGTCTAACTTTTTTTCTTGTCTCCCCTCTTCAATGTTTTGCTATTTCATTTTCTTTATTTTTTCTTTGCCTTCATCTTACATTTACTTTTCGGTTTTCCTCTGTTGGGTTTTATTTCTGATTTCTTTTTATTTCTTATCATCTTTAATTATACTTTCTCCCCTTTTCTAAGTTTCTTCGTAATCCTTCATTGTTTTCCTTTCCAGTCATCTTTATCAATCCGTTCATCTTATATTTTCATTTTACTTTCTCTTAAGTTTAACTCCTCATTACCTCTACCTCATCATTCTCCTCTCTTAAACTTTCCAACACCTCTTGTGCGAGGTGACTGTTAAGTAGAGAAGCAAGCTGAATGCAAGTGAGATTTATACAACAGATAACGAGGTTATATACAAACAGTTGAGAGCATCAATGTCACAAGCATTCAAGCGATGTGAAACATGCAATGGCAAGCTTAATCAGGTTTTTCTATTATCAAAGCGAGAGAAATCAAGAGATAAAAAAAGCAAAAGCATTATAGTGTAAGAGCGTGTATAAAACATGCGGTACATTATTTCATCCTTCTCTCTTCTCCAACATTCCTTCTCCTTTCTCTTCATTTCTCTTTCCCCTTGAGTTATCATTCTCCCTTCTCAGGCGTTGTAAAGTAGGTTAATTCGGTTTCGGAGTATGTATTAACCCCTGTCTGTTTGTTAGTTTATCTATTATTTTGTTTGAGGGAAACTTTACACAAAAACTACATTACCAAATTTTACCAAAGTTGGCCGCCATGTTGGATATGTCCCAAGGATGAATGTGTAAAGTTTTGGATAAATTACACCAAAGTACAATAACGCAGTAGTGCTTTGAAAATAATTACAGTGTTAAGTGAATGACAAATATGTTGGTAGTTTTTTTTTTTTTGTTTCTGAACAACATTATGTTAAAACTACTGAACCAATTTCAACGAAACTTGGTGAACGTTGGATATGACCCGAGGACAAATTCATTAGATTTTCAAGAAATAGATCGAAGTACAAGTACGCACTGGATAAAAGAGGAAAATTAGACTGACAGGCTTGGCGAAGGCATGCTCTCTACTGAGTGCCAATCTGCCAATCTACAGCAGTTTACACCCCCCACCCCCCCCAAAAAATTAATCTCTTTTCATTAAAATGTTTTAACAGTTAACGATAATTTCATTTATTTATGCAACAGAAATTCTCGCATCATTTCAATGTGGGTCTTCTTGGGTTTTTCATATTTTTTTGTCTTTTTCTCGATCTCTCTCTCTCTCTCTCTCTCTCTCTCTCTCTCTCATAAAGATGCAAATCTTTCAGACTTCTAAAGGAAACAAAATAAAGAATATTTTCATTGATAAAATTTACAGCCCTATATACTATACACATACCCAGTACGTATAAAAAACAATATATATGTATATATATACACACACACACACACACATATATATATATATATATATATGTATATATATATGTATATATATATATATATATATATATGTTTGTGTATGTATGTATGTATATGTAATGTGTGAGTGTAATGTACAACACACACACAAACACCCACACATATATATATATACATATATATATATATATATATATGTATGTATATATATATATATATATATATACTGTTGATAAATTATGTGATGTTGATAATTCATCCAAAGATATAAAAAAAGTAGATAATATTTGTTACAATGGTGACAATAGAAAAAAGAAAAACATCAAAATAATATAAATGTCCACTAAAAAAAAAGGTACTTATTTCGAGGAAACCAGTTGATGAGTTTCCTTTTAAAATTTAAGTAAATAATTATTTTTTGCAACATTTTTAATTAGGGAGAATTCTATAAATGAAATCCTATGAATTTTCAGCTAATGTAAAAAATATTAAGATAAAAATTATCTTTGTTTTCCACGAATAAAACTTCAACCTGCAAAGGACGAAGCCAGGATTTTTCCAAGTCTTAACACCCCTAGTTTCTTCTCAAATTTTGTTCAGATTTTTTTTTTTCATAACCCATTTTGAATTAACTGGACTATACTCAGATTCAGAGTATGAAGGAGCAAAGGCTGATTAGACTTTGGAGTTTCATTTTAAATCGACAAAATTTTTGGTTGCCTTGCCTTTGGGGTTAATAATTAAATCGACAAATTTTTGGGGTTAACTTTACTTTGTGGTTTTTAATCAAATTCACGGTGATTTTGGGTTGCTTTGACTTTAGCGTTGCAAATTAAATCGACGAAGATTTTGGGTTGTCTTTGGGGTTACCAATTAAATTGAAAAAGCTTTTAGGTTGACTTTGGGGTCACCAATTTTATTGACAATGATTTTTGGTTAACTTCAGGGTTACCAATAAAAATTAAAAAGAATTTAAGTTATCTTTGGAGTTTTTAATCAAATCTTCAGTGATTTGGGGTTTCCTAGAATTTGGGGCTTCCAATAACATCGACAAAGATTTTGGGATAACTTGACTTTGTTGTTTCTAATTGAATCTGATAAGATTTTGGATTACATTTATGAATTCGTATCATATATCCTGGTGCTGGGACCTATGAGGACATTCAATCTCCTCTATTGGGAAGTTGAAATTTCCATCATAAAAGTACCACATCGTTAGATTTCATTGCTATAAACTCTGACTCTCCATCAATCGATCAGTCAATCAATCAATCAATCAATCACTTGAAATCCTGACTTTAGCAAAGACACAGAGAGAAAACCATTTCGTGCTGAGGATGGTCACTGTTTCCAACCGGGATTCCCAACATGCAAATGAGGAAGAGGAAACTTCTTCTAAGATAATTGACTCTCATTAGACCTAACCCAAGTGTAAAGATGGAAGTATTAAGAGCCATAATATTGAGTTGAAAGCCAGTTCTGCTTGACGACAAATCCTATGTATGAAACTTTTATATTTCATTTCTGTAGGATGTTACCATATATATATATATATATATATATATATATATATATATATATATATATATATATATATATATATATATATATATATATATATATATATACATATATACATTACATATATATATATATATATATATATATATATATATATATATGATATTTAATTAGGTTCTTGAAATGTGTGTATTTTTCAAGTCATAATCAATTTTGTATAATAAAAACCCTATTTCCTTTCACCTATATTAGGCCTTTTAATAAAAGAATATTCTAAAACACCGTAGTGGATAACACGTCAGTATTTATCACGGATTTAGAATTAAAATGTTGTTGATTAAATGAACAACTTTTATTCGTCTTTAGTGTTTAATAAAATGTGAAAATATTGAGGAAAATTTAAGCCATTTTAGTTTTTGATTCCCTGCCCCCTAAAAATGAAATTTTTTCGAATAAGAAAAAATCTCTGAAATTCTTTCCTTTCTCTTTGTAATAATAATAATAATAATAATAATAATAATAATAATAATAATAATAATAATAATAATAATAATAATAATAATAATAATAATTTCGGCAATCTCTAGGACATCATAAATTGCATAAAATTCTGTTAAAAAAAAAGAAATATCCATAGATTTCGACGACCTCAAATCTACGCTTGAAAGTTGGAAGACCTAAATTGAATCTTAACAAAATCTCAAGAAACTTTAGACGCAACTCTTCTAACAAACAAAGAAACAATCAAAAACAGAATTAAGAAAATAAGCTAAAAAATGCCTCGTTGACATATGTTTATACCTAAAATTGAAAGGGTTATAATTAACATCATTAGAGCCACTAATAGGCTCAGCTATTTGGAGTGACTTTTAATTATTTCTAATTTCGATGCCTAAAAAGTTCCCTGTAACATTAGTGTAAAAAAATAGGGAAATTTGTTGGCAACGACAACGAGTAGATTTATCGAGTATATTTGTCGAAGAGAACTGACGAGTACATTTATCGAGTAGATTTGACGAGGAGAATTGAATAGTAGATTTATCGAGTAGATTTGACGATTAGATCCAACGAGTAGATTTAACGAGTAGATTTGGCGAGTAAATTTCACGAGTAGATTTGACGATTAGATTCAAAGAGTAGATTTAACGAATGGATTTGATGAGTAGATTATATGAGTAGATTTGACGATTAGATTCAAAGAGTAGATTTAATGAGTGGATTTGACGAGTAGATTTAACGAGTAGATTTGACAAGTAAATTTCACGAGTAGATTCAACGAGTAGATTTAAAGAGTGGATTTGACGAATATAATCAACGAGTAGATTTAACGATTAAATTTCACGAGTAGATTATACGAGTAGATTTAACCGAGTGGATTTGACGAGTAAATTTCAAGAGTAGATTCAACGAGTAGATTTAACGAGTGGATTTGACGAGTACATTCAACGGGTAGATTTAACGATTGAATATCACAAGTAGATTCAGTAGATTTAACGAGTAAATCTAACGAGTAGGTCTGAGGTGTAGATTTGACGAGCATATTGGATCGTGAAACTTTAACACCGTAATTGACAGGAGTGTCAAGATACACGAGTGACCCGAGTAATTACTGGAATCCCAATTACCTGAGTAGGACAGGTGCATAATTGGGGTATCACAAATAGGAATGGGAATGGGATTATTCCAATAATCACAACATCTGATTGTTTCATTAAGCTGATAAATGTGGGGGATCAAAGTGCTTTACTTCCAATTGATTATCTCGAAAGAAGAATGAATCAGTCTGAATTAAGTGTTAGTGTTCCTAATTGCAATTTGCACAAAGGTATTTATATCCCTAATTGCAATTTGCCTGTAGGTATTATTAGATCACATAAAGACATGAGGCTCATATCATTAAATAGTTCTTGTAAAAGCTAATTTTGCATGATATTATTCTTCCTTCTTTAATATAAGTCATTTAAAAGTGGGCTCTTTTAAAGATAATTGCTTGGAATTTCATTGGGCTTGATATTATTCCGTTTTTTAACAAAAAATAACAAGAGAGATGGCTAGTGTACGCGACCCGTCAAAAATGACAGCTAAATATTTAGATAGTTATGCACAAAGACGCCCACGTAGACATTAAATTCTTCCCACCCCTTCCCCATTCCTAACTACAACACGGCAGTTTCTAATATTTGTGGGAGATTGTGGTATAAGAGTGTACCTCTCAGAGTTACCGCTCTCATATTGATATGACTAATCACTCTACCAGCTACCCGAGGGATGGGGAGACCGAACAGTCATAATTTTGACAATATACACTCAATGTAACAGGAAATAATATATATATATATATATATATATATATATATATATATATATATATATATATATATCTGTGTGTGTGTGTGTGTGTTTGTTTGTGTATCCAAATGGTTGCTCTCTATTATATAGAGAAAATAAGATGGCCACATTCTCAGGATCTTCCTACGATGACGTCATCAAACACATCTTATGAAGTACCAAATTCATACAAATGTAGATCTGGGGTTGGTGAATCCCTTAATAGAGATTTAGCTGAAATTAGTGCAATGTGCAAATTATGAGGTATGAAATTGAATCCTAACAAAACTCAAAGTATGATTGTAAGTAGGTCGAGGACGGTGGCTCCTCAACATCCGGATCTCAGTATTGATAATGTCTCTTTAAATATGTATGACTCTTTCGAAATTTTAGGTGTGATTCTCGACAGCAAATTTACTCTTGAGAAACATATAAGGTCTGTGTCTTCTTCAATTGCACAAAAAATTGGCTTATTGAGAAAGTCTTTTAAGATATTCGGTGATCAATCTATTCTGAAGAAGTGTTTTAATTCTTTCATTCTACCTTGTTTTGAGTATTGTTCTCCTGTCTGGTCTTCAGCTGCTGATTCTCATCTTAATTTGTTGGACAGAAACTTACGGTCTATTAAATTTCTTATTCTTGATCTAGATATTAATCTCTGGCACCGTCTTTCAATTAGTTCATTATGCATGTTGCATAAGATTTTTCATAACTCTGACCATCCTTTACATTCAGATCTCCCTGGACAATTCTATCCTGTTTGTAATACTAGGCAGGCAGTTAATTCTAATAGCCAGGCCTTCTCCATCATAAGACTCAATACTACGCAGTACTCTAGAAGCTTTATTCCAGCTGTTACCAAGTTGTGGATTGATCTTCCTAATCGGGTTGTTGAATCAGTAAAACTTCAAAAGTTCAAAGTTGGAGCAAATGCTTTTTTGTTGACCAGGCGGACATGAGTCTTTTTATAGTTTATATATGACATATTTGTTTTTGACGTTGTTAATAGTTTATATATGACATATCTCTTTTGACATTACTTTTTTTAGAATGATTTATTGTTAATTTGTTCTCTTCAGTTATTTATTTCCTTATTTCCTTTCCTCACTGGGCTATTTTTCCCTATTGAAGCCCCTGGGCTTATAGCATCTTGCTCTTCCAATTAGGGTTGTAGCTTGGATAGTAATAATAATAATAATAATAATAATAATAACTTTGAAATGACTTTGAAACTGATTAAATCACATCCACAAAGGTTTGACACCAACGAGGACTTTGGCAAATGCCAAATGAAAACGAATCCTGAAATGGAAGGAAAACAACGACACAAAGAAAGAAAGGACTTTTCGTCGAAGTCCGAAATCCAATATCGAAGTCCTTCGAAGCATCTTCAGAAAATTCCATTTCAGATCTTTGACTCAAATTTCAGATTTAATTTTTCCACGAAGAATCATTTTCACCGAAATGAAATTTCTTCGTTTATGATTTTCAAATAATGATAAGGAAAAAGTAATAAAAAATCCTTGAAAGGTTTTATTCTTAATTAATATGGCGTCGTATAAAAGTTTTAAATGAAAGATCCCTAATCTTTTGTAAGTAGTAACAAATTACTCTCTCTCTCTCTCTCTCTCTCTCTCTCTCTCTCTCTCTCATCTTAGATTTGGATTGTATAGGAGTCTTATATTATACCGTCTGTCCTACCACAGAGGCATGGGAGGCCATTCAGCATTAGAAGGCTAAAAAGTGGATGCAGATATCCAACTTAAGTCTTCAATGTGATGCCTACAATTAACAATGTGAGGAGCACTGACGGCAAATGCTCGCGACGGAACTTTCCATTTTGATCCAATAAAATCTCAGAGATCAATTCCTTTCGAAAGCTCGTACAGGTACAGTTGGCTTCACTGATTCCAGTTCATTCACGGGAAGTCAAGGAGACGGCTGACAGCTGAACAGTTTAGCAAGAGAAAAATTGCATAAAATTGAAAACACGAGATCAAAGCTTTTTTATTAATTTCATAAAGTGCTGTTGGGAAAAGAACAATATTTCTCTATTCAACATTTCGTACAATTAATAAAAATGGTTTTGATACATTGTTTATAAGCTCATCGTCTTTGTTTTATAGGCAGCGTTGCCAACAGTTTCTCTTTCGGCAAAATCAGCGTTGCCAGCTACATTGTACAACTGTTAGACGTCTCCTTAATTCCCCATGAAGTGTACCGGAATTAATGAAGCCAACTGTACATATTCACCAAGACTCTTGGAGGACATCTTGTGTATGATGCCATTGGCATTTTTAACTTCATATTGGAAACTGGTATTCATACTTATTTGTCAAAGTATAAATAATGATGAATATTCTATAATTATGTTATTAATTTATTATAATTTTTCTATTCTTAAGGTCACTATGGTTTCTTCAATCGACATCAATGACCATTGATGTTATAATACCCGATAAATGTCAACTATTCATTCATTTACTGAACAAATATAAAAACTAATTCAAGTGAAAACTTATTTACGAATTGTTCATTTGAAGCGAATGAGCAATTCGAGTAATACAAATAATTCTTGGAAAACCTTTGTAAAAACTAGAAGGTAATTTCTATGTACATCTCGATCCACTGATGAGAATAATTGGATTATTAAAAGAAACCATTTGCTCTGAAAATGGATTAGATATGATTAACGGCCATGCATTGCAATAAACACGCACGCACGCGTATTAAATATATATATATATATATATATATATATATATATATATATATATATATGTATAAATACACACACACACACACATATATATATATATATATATATATATATATATATATCTATATATATATGTATGTATGTATTTATACATGTATATACACGCATATATATGTGTGTATATATATATATATATATATATATCGCATAAACTGGAAGTAACTAAGAATATTAACGCATACACCTTTAAAATGGTAAGAAAAAAAAATTCTAAATATAAACAGCGAATGCCTTTAGTAAAGAAGGCATTATGCAAAAGAAAAATGAAAAACATCTACTTATTAATTCCCCCCCCCCCCTTTTTTATAAGAAAAAAAAGAGGAACTACAGACGGTAATGGCAACACCAAAAAAGACGAAGAAAAAAAAAAAAAGAAACAGAAAGAACTTACTTCGTCTCCCTCAACTCCCACAAATAAACAATCTCGATCTACTGATGTCTTTCATTAATATAAAGAAATTCATTTGGGTCCCCTCAAAAAACGTTTGTAGGCATACAGTTTAAAGGTTTAAAGGCCACTCATGAATGGCAGAGGGACAGTGACATTGTCCTATCAAGCAGGACAATGCCCTAGAGACTGACCATATATACATATGATCAGCGCCCAAGCCCAATCTCCATCCAAGCTAGGACCAAGCAGGGCCAGGCAATAGATCCTGATGACTTAGCAGATAGAGCTATAAGCTCCCCCAAACCACAAATTCTTAGCCCACATGGATGGTAAGGTTGCAGCGACCAAAGGAACTAACGATTATGAGCGGAACTCGAACCCCAGTCTGGCGTTCACCAGTCAGGGACGTTACCGGCTATGGATAATTATTTTGGCTGAATAAGATTACCCACCATCTATGGCATGATGCGGGCGATCGGGTTAGAAGAACCCACAAAGGATGTAAATCTTGAAAGGGTTCAACAGAGGTTTAGGCCTACCAACAAAGTGATGCAGAAATGTGAACCAGCACCACCGAGCATTAACTGGACAAGAAGTCGAAGGCTTAAAACTCTACGGGGTTTGCATGTCACATTTCATCAACCTAGGTTAGTTCCTCTTCGGTCCTCCAAAAATGTTGTTTCTCTTATACCATCCTCACTAAATAAGAGCTAAAAAGGGAATTCATTCATGAATGTATATGATGCAACACCTAAAAATGACTAGTTTTTGGTGTCCTGAGATTCATTCAAGTGCCAAGAATAAACGTTCATCGGTCTCCTGGTATTCTTCCTCTTAAGACGAATATGAAGATTTGGTATTCACTATTGTCAGTGTAGGACAAACTTCAGAATCTATAAATAACTAAGAAGAGATTGCTCGTGAATAGTTTGATCGTTCGTCTTAATTTTAAAACTATGATGAATCGTGGAAATGTGAGAGGAAGGTGAATTAATTACGGGGTCGCAGAATGAGGAATAAAATGTTTTGCAATGAATTTTATGTTATGACAAGTCCTTGAGGTACCCTACTTTCTAGTGATATCTGATACCTATTTTCTATTTTGTGTAAAGTCTAGTGTTTTGTACACGGAGGAAAAGAATCCATGTCCATGTGTACGTATGTGTGAGGCTGGATACATCAATCATAGGAGTTTTCTGAGCCTATAAATCCCTTCATATATATATATATATATATATACATACATATATATAAATATATATATATATATATATACATACAATATATATATATATATATATATATTATATATATAAATATAAATATATATATATATACATATATATATATATATATATATATATACCTTTCTGAGTGGGGAAAAATTAACGTGGTGAAAGGGTTTACATATCCCCATGATTACCAAAGCTGTACTAGTCAGGGTCACCTTTACCAGGTTGGTTTGTTGTCAGCGATCATACAAAAGTCTCCCACCATCACACATCCGCAGTTGGCTAGAGTGGTGATGGAAACTGGCAAAGGCTAGACAGGAATGAAGACATTTCTGGGGCCTTTGTCCTACAGTTATCTAAAAACGTTATACACACATAATAAATAAGCTCTACGAGTCTCTCCCTACTTCCGTGTTCCCATATTTAGAAGATTATTTCTTTGAAGCAACTGTTCCTTCAATTCCTGATTCTTACGCGTCATTCTGTGCCCTTCTATTCTGAGATAAACGTAAAGTAAAGTAAACCATTATTATTATTATCATTATTATTATTACTTAATGAACTACAATCCTAGTTGGATAAGCGGGATGCTATAAGCCCAAGGGCTCCAACAAGAAAATAGCCCAGAGAGGAAAAGGTATCCTTAATAATAAGAGAATATGATTATAGCTTCAGAGTGCCCCTGCTAGGTAGTAATTAACTGCATATTAGTGGTCCACACAAGACCACTTCATTCCCCTTCAACGCAGGCTTTTCTATAGAGGTGGAGGACTGGTGGAAATCCTTTGAACTTTCCCAAACGACCTCAAAAACGAGCACCAAATCCTTTTGGATGTAATATAGCATATGTTGAAGCTATGCATTTTAATATGGAAAGTGTGTATATCTCTATAATTCGACAAAGTCGTAACAAATTACTATGCAAACACAAAATTTATTATTCTCGAGGAGGAAACAATTCACTACATACTGAAAATTTCAAAGTTAAGAAATGTAAACGAAAATGTATCTTGTATTTTCTATCAATTAACGAAACCTTAAACAAAATTCAGAGATAAGAAATATGTAAGAGAAAAAAATTGTATTTTGTATTTGCTATGAATTTAGAAAGCCTCAAAAAACTTTGGAGGTAAAAGTCATAAACCAAATCCAATTTTGTATTTGCTATGAATTAGGGACGCCTAAAAAACCTTAGAGATAAAAGACATAAAAGAAATCGTACTTTATATTTGCTATGAATCAAGAAAGCATAAAAAAACTTCAGAGATAAAAGACGTAAAAGAGATCAAATTTTGTATTTACTACGAATTAATGACGCTTCCGACCTCCCCCAACTCGAGACAAGCGAAGAGCAACAAATGAACTCTTGCACGTGGCAGAACTGTAGGACCTGGGACTCCTACGGCAAGTGTCCCAAAGGCGCCTGGAAGGTCGACAGTATCGACACATCACTTGAGGAAACGAGATGTGATCCCTCAAAGGGCGGCGCCTCCTTTCAGATCTCCGTCTCCAGGAAATTACTCCGACATTATGGGCTCTTACCTTTAGGAGTGGTTTGTACGGATTTCTTGGGAGAAGATTCGGGGGATTTATTCACACTTGAAGGATTTTCTTATTTGATTTATGGGGGATTTAAACTTCTTTGTTTTTCTTTGTGCGCGGTAAACCATCAGGGTATGTGTAAGTGTATATACACACACACACACACACACACACACACATATATATATATATATATATATTATATAATAACATATATATATATATATATATGGATTTATATATCAAAATAAAAACATATATATATATATATATATATATGGATTTATATATCAAAATAAATATATATATATATATATATAAAGCACACACATACAACCACACAGACATATATATATATATATATATAAAGCACACACATACAACCACAGACATATATATATATATATATATATAAGAAAGACAAGAACTGGAAAACCTACCAAGATAATTAAAACGATGTATATTATAATTTTCAGATGGTTTGGTCATGTGTAGAAAACGGACAACAAGAAGCAATTGAAATAACAATATGATTCAAATGCTGAAGAGATGGAAAGCCCTGAGACGACTGTATATATAGTAGGCCTATAATAGACCTATGGGAAAGAACGGGCTTTGATATTAGGGAAATGCATGAGTGCCCGCTGGAAAGGATTGAATGGTGCAATGTAAGTAAGGGGCTCGACTCCCTTCTAATGAGCCTTCTGTGTAAACATGTGAAGTGAATACTCTTCTCCCTTAGTATTCCAAGGAATAGCGCTCACTTAGTCAAGGGATATTTCTTTTTTTTTTTTTGGGGGGGGGGTAAACCTAATAAGAGAGAATTTCTTTCCTATCTTTGCAGAATCTGGCCAAACCATTTGTCACTATTGCGATGAATCGAACCAATATGACGTCATAGATGACCCAGCTTCTAATTCCAATTTAAGGTCAATAATCCAACCTATTTCTGAGCTGATATCAGAGGTCAAATTAAGTGGTCTTTTCCTGCAACTCACAAATTATGACATTTCACAAAGCTAAGATGTATTCCTTTCTCAGGAGATTAAAACGCAATTGTTTTTTCAAGATTAGCTTTTCAGCAGCGGTTGGCATAAACAGTATAGGGAAGACGATCATTAAATGTATAATTTATGATCATAAATTACTAGATAAAAGTGATAATAATTCAAGTCAGTATTTATTAATAAATTTGATGATCCATAAACATATCTTTGCTCCTGATTACCACATAGGAATCAATACTCATTTAAGAGAGAGAGAGAGAGAGAGAGAGAGAGAGAGAGAGAGAGAGAGAGAGAGAGAGAGAAATACTTTATCAAGAAGAGGAAGATTCATCGTACCAAACACAAAAGATTTTGGAATAGTTAAAAAATTACGTCTTTCGGAGCCAATAGAAAACTTTGCCATTCAAACCAAGACAAAATATTCCTTTTGAACGATTATTTATTGTCAGCCTCAAAAAAGTCTTAAAAGTCTTTTTGGACAAGTGGAAAGTTTAAACGATTCTTATTCGAAGGTCTTGAAACCATTTCTCTTTTTTCATATGAATAAAAAGTTTGGCTTTTCGAAAGTTTACTGTTAGCAATATACCTTTTGTTTCACCATATAATAATATTTTTTTGGTTAATTTCATCACTTATATGGATGTAAAATATCTTATGAATGGTTTCATTCTTTCCAATATACATTTCTTTGGATTAGTTTTACTTTCATTTATATGAAAAAAATATATTATTTGGAAATGTTGAAGCCGTAAATAATATTTTAGGTCCTTGGCAATTCATTCTTCCCATCGTAAAGTGAAATGTTCAATGCTTTAAAGGCCACTCATGAATGGCAGAGGCAAGGGGCAGTGACATTGCCCTAGCACCAGGATAATGCCCTAAAGTCTGACCAAATATCCATATAATCAGGGCCCAAGCACCCTCTCCACCCAACCTGGGACCAACCTAGGACTCAGTAGATAGGCCTATAGGCTCCCCCAGAACCCCCATCCTTAGCTCACAGGGATGGTGAGGTTGCAGAAATCAAAGGAACTAACGAGTTTGAGCGGGGTCGAACCCAAGTCTGGCGATTACCAGTCAAGGACGATATATTGTGATTAAACAAAAAAGCTGAGATAGATTTTAACGAGACTTTCGGCAAATGATGGCGTCGTATCTACCCTCAAGTAATTAAGTATTGGAAGCGATATGATTGAAACTTTGACAAAGAGGACACCTCGACTGCAGAGGAATTGGTCAAAGGGATTCAAGCCAGAATAAAATCTCCTTTTTATTGCTGTAATGAGATGCAAACTTTAGATGAGCAGTGCTGTAGTCCAGCTACAGAGAGATAAAACTTGCTTATATTGGCGGCGTTGCCACGTTTAACATCGCAGCAATTAGTCTTTCACATAAAGTTGCTATGTATAAGGGAAGACGTGGCAACGCTTCAGAGAAAAAAAGGTTGATTCTACCGGATAGTCTTCATTCATATGTAAATGAATTAACTGTAATCTTATTGTAACCGTTTGTAGTTGCAGTGCATTCCTGGAGTGTTCGCTGCAATTGGCATGCATTTGATCATTAATTCCACCTTAAGGGATGTCGTTATAGAATTCCACATTTTCGCTTTTAATATCCCAAAAGGGAATCCACGTATTACATGACATCAATTTGGAAGAATAAGGATTTAGCATTAGGAATATTCTAATGGATTTCTTCAGCAAGTCTTTGAAAATTATAATAATAATAATAATAATAATAATAATAATAATAATAATAATAATAATAATAATAATAATAATAATATTAATAATAATAATAACTTTAACTTTTTTGGTAAGAACCTGAGCGTTGGTGTAAGTTAATGTTGGACATAATACTCATTTCAATATTGCAATCTCTCTCTCTCTCTCTCTCTCTCTCTCTCTCTCTCTCTCAATGAATTCTGTTCTTCCGGTTATGACCACGAGCTGAAATACATTTCTCGCGTCCATAAACATCTCTCTCTCTCTCTCTCTCTCTCTCTCTCTCTCTCTCAGGGGGAAATGACAACGTAAATCAGATGCAAAACGGAAAGGGGAAGGGGAAGGGGAAGGGGAAAGGAAGGGAGGGGGAGGGGGTAGGAAAGGTGAGGAAAGTAAGGATCTTTAAAGGGGAGGAGACTGACTCCTCAATTCCCCTTTCCCAGATATTTTAGGGATAAAGGGAGTCCTTTTCTATAATACGGAAATTCCACTTGATCCTTTCACGCTATTTTTCATCTCGCTTTCTTCTTATTTTGATTTCCCAGGGAAGGAGATCTCCTCCAAAAAGACCTCCTCCAATAAGATCTCCTCCTAAAAGACCTCCTCTTAAAAGACCTCCTCCAAAAAGAACTTCTCTAAAAGACCTCCTCCTAAAGGACCTCCTCTTAAAAGACCTCCTTTTAAAAGACCTCCTTTTAAAAGACCTCCCCCTAAAAGACCTCCTCCATAAAGACCTCCTCCATAAAGACCTCCTCCATAAAGACCACTTCCAAAACTACCTCCTCTTAGAAGACCTCCTCCTAAAAGACCTCACAAAAGACCATCTCCTCTTAAAGGACCTCCTTCAAAAAGACCTCCTCTTAAAAGACTTTTCTTTGCATTGCAAAATAATCCTTGAAGTTTTACTGATCGCCGTTTTCAACAACTTTAAAATAATTCAAAGAAATAAACTGTGAAATAAAACTAAAGTGGTTGCAAGAGCACATTTCAACAACCTCACATCAATTCTAGATAGGAGCCTTGGGAATGAGTATCAACGGCTGAGTTGCAACAAGGACATGAAACCAAAACTTAAAAATATGATACAAGTTTTTCACATCATTTCATCTTTTCCGATGCTTAATGCATGTATATGCATATAACTTTATAAATGAATGAATTAAAACATACATGTGTCCATATATATATATATATATATATGCGTGTGTGTGTGTGTGTGTGCGCGTGTAAAACGACAGGAAATGCAGACGTTCCTAGTACAATACCGAAAAAGACCTCAGATATGTCCCTGTCCATGCCTAATATTCATTGCACAACGGAAGCATCTACAATATTATATACGTATAGATATAAATATATACATTTGATACATACGTGTATATATATATATATATATATAAAAATATATATATATATATACATATACATATATATATATAAACATATATATATATATATATATATATACATATATATATATATATATATGTATATATATATATATATATATATATGAACTAATTTATGTATATATGTAACTTTTAATAAACATATATAAACACACGTATACATAGGCTATATAAAATGTACACAGGAAGGTCCAGAATTAATTCCATGACACCACACTAAAATTATCACAAACTCAAAAGTTATGATGCAAATTGGAATATATATATATATATATATATATATAAATATATATATACATATATATATATATATACATATATATATATATATATATATATACATAAAATAAAGTAATTCTAAAATAGCTATGGAGGATCTCATAGACACATTTAGAGTAAACACAGACTCCTGTTCTAACTAAGCGTGAATGGGGCAGATTCCCTTTAATATAAACAGCAGGAAACAACGTTTAACACATTTTGCTCAAGTAAAAAAGAAAAAAAAAACATTCACACTGACTTAACAAACCGCCAAACAGACCAGAAATTATAATTGCATTCACATCACTTAATGACCTTAACACAGTATACCTTGCAGGGCTAACTGGAGGAACTATCAAAGGCGTTCGCCCTTGTTATTCGCATTTTTTCATTTGTAAGTTATTCTCTATTGTCTTTTCTGCCTTGCTGTCTAACTTTCTTAACTGAATGCTGTTAATAATAATAATAATAATAATAATAATAATAATAATAATAATAATAATAATAATAATAATAATAATAATAATAATCTCCTCTATATAATAAAAAGCAATAATTACAGGAGCGTCACACGTCAGTTGTTATAAAAATATCTAGTATGCTCATTCTAAAGAGACTGGAGAGAAAGATAGATGAAAAGTTGAGAGATGAACAAGCAGGATTTAGAAAATGTAGAAATTGTACTGACAACATTCATTTAATGACATGTGGTACAGCAATGTATAGAATATGTAAATCCACTTTTGATGGGATTTGTGGACTATGAAAAAGCCTTTGATATTGTGCACCGGCCAATTTTGTGGAGAGTCTTGCGTTATTATGGAGTTCCTCTTAAATATGTAAATTTGATTAAGTCTATTCATGAGCACAGCAAGAGCAAAGTTAATGTTCGTGGAGTCCTTTCAAATGAATTTTCAGTGAACAGCGGAGTACTCCATTGGATTGTGTTATTACCTATGTTTTTTAATCCTCCTCATCTGTAAATTCCAATTACAAAAGTTAACCACCGAATTTAATCCTACTAAGATTTATAATGGCAATTTATGCGATAGAAGCATTGGAGACCAGTCTGATATATTTATTCATTTCACTACTTCATTTTGCACAACAAAAATTACGATTTTTATATTAAACGAAAAGAAAAAATATATTTCGAACTATGTTTTTATTCACAACCCTTTTTTATTTTGTGAACGAGCGTCGGCTTAAATAAAACATTGAAAAGAGAGTTGATTGTAATTATAGAATGATGAAACAGTCGATAGAAATATATTTAATTTAAAATGCAATTGAGAGAAGGTTCTTTGTTTTCCATGGTAGAATCTAGCCTATATAATAAAGAGCAACCATATATGTATATGCAATTTATATATATTTATGTATGTATATATATATATATACATATATATATATATATATATACTGTATATATGTATATATATACATATATGTATATATATGTGTGTACATATATATGTGTATATATATATATATATATATACATAGATAGATATATATACATATATGAATATATATGTATATACATATATATATATATATATACATATATATGTGTATATATACATATAAATATAAATATATATGTATATATATATATATATATAGTGTGTGTGTGTATATATATATATATATATATACATATATATATATGTGTATATATACATATAAATATAAATATATATATATATATATATATATGTGTGTGTATATATATATATATATATACACATATATATACACACACATATACAGTATATATATATATATATATATATAAAGGTCTAGAGTTAATCGACTGATAGTTTTCATTACCTCAACGTATCAACATTTGTAGCTTTAATGTTATTAAGCTTATTTGAATTATAATCAGAGATGGTATCTCCAACATTATTCAACCCTACTGTATTCTCACGCCGAATATGTAATGGAACGCTGCACAATGCAGAGAGAGAGAGAGAGAGAGAGAGAGAGAGAGAGAGAGAGAGAGAGTCTAGCAATGACATAAATGATAAAATAATACCACAGTCTATCGTAAATAACATAAAATATTAATGAGTGAAATTGACGAAAGAAATTGGTGTTGAACAAGTCGATTGCAAACGCCATCTTTAAAATGCAATGACAACAGTTAAACACCGAATTAATCATGCCACCTTTTGCAATGGCAATTTTTATAGTAACAGCATTGAAGCTCCATCTGATATATTTATTATTTCACTGTTTCAATTTGCGGAAAAAATAGCAACAATTTTTTTTTTCTAAAAGGTTAAATTGATTTTCATCCTGTGTTTTGAGCCAGAAATATTTTTTATTTTGTGGCTGAGCAAAGGTTTAAGAGAATATTGAAAAGAGAGTTGATTGAAATTATAGAATGTGCTGCCCTTCTATTTTAATCAAATATGACGAAAAAGTTGATAAAAAGTACTGTTATTTAACATTCGAACGAAGAATTTTATAAAATAAACAAAATCTCGAAGGAAGGATATTATACCATAAGAAAAATCTTGAAAAGTTAAATTGCAGATTAAATCTATCTTTAAAAATTCAAAGGGAACCTAAGATATACATAGCAGGTAAGAGTCTCATTAATATAAGACAGTTATGAAAGGTAAAAGCCACATTTAATTACCATTGTTAAGAACATTACCATTGTTTAAGGAAGATTCATCTGATCATTTCGGACATTAATCATTTTACTTAGCCTGCTATCTAATAAGAATTACTAGAAATACATAAATTTACGACTCCTAAACTGTCAAATGATGTCGAGGTAATTATCAGTTTAAAAAGTTCTCTTTATAATTACAAAAAATGACTAATTAATAAACTAATATTACGACATGAGAGATGAAATGGACATATCTTAGGAATTATCTGAAGGTAAAGGAATAAACGGTACTTGAAACGTAGAATTTCTAAAATAATTTCAAGTAACATCAGACGAATTTCTCATAATTCATTAAATTGTTTATATGAATTTAGCTTTTCCATCAACTGCTTAATTTTGCATATTTCAAACGCCCTGTGATAATTCATGGAATTTATAGATTGAATCAGAACGTTTGATCCTAATTACTCAGCGTACTATTTTTCACAACAAATGCAGTGATTATTTGTTTTACTGATTATTTATTTTCAATTCAAACACATGAAAACATGAGCTGACATTGACACATATCCGGCGATATAGTTTGTATCATTCTTTTCAGTCCAAATTAATATTACACATTTTTTACATCACACACACACACACACACACACACACACGTGGGCACGCGCGCAAAAAACACTCACTCCCCATCATGCCAAACATTCCCCGTAATGCATTCGAACAGTTGGGAATCGTTGAAGCCGTTGGGAATACTCGAAGCAGTTTAGAATCCACGAAGCAGTTGGGAATCCTCGAAACAGTTGATAATCTTGGATGCAGTTGGGAATCTTCGAAGCCGTTGGGAATCCTCGAAGCAGTTGGGAATCCTAAAACCATTTAGGAGTCCTCAGGGCTGTTGGGAATCCGCAAAGCAGATGAGAATCCTCGAAACAGTTGAGAATCCTCGAAGCAGATGAGAATCCTCGAAACAGTTGAGAATCCTCGAAGCAGTTGGGAATGCTCGAAGCAGTTGGGAATCCTCGAAGCATTTGGGAATCCTCAAAGCAGTTGGGAATCCTCGGAGCAGTTGGGAGTCCTCGACATAGTAGGGAATCCTCGAAGCAGTTGGGAATCATCGAAGCAGTCGGGAATCCTCGAAGCAGTTTGGATTCTTCGAAGCAGTTGGGAGTTATTCGTCAAGTGAAGACTGACTCGCTTCAAGAATTATACATCAGAAATTTATCCAATAAACGTATCCAGAAAACATAAGGATATGAATAATAAATCCATTAACCAAGAGAGAGAGAGAGAGAGAGAGAGAGAGAGAGAGAGAGAGAGAGAGAGGGGGGGAGGGGGGTTTACGAATAGTATATGTATTGCATATAGATTCCCTTACCCATCTAGTGATCAATACCCAGGAGAGAGAGAGAGAGAGAGAGAGAGAGAGAGAGAGAGAGAGTTGCTCTCGCTGACTGCAAGATGAAAGACACTTCTATTACGCAAACAACAACAACGAGGGTGTTATGTTTGTTTACATGAGGGCAGAGCCGTTGCTTGTGTATTAAACCAACACAACAAACAAAGCAATGTGTTCGGGGTCTTGCTGCTGCTGTAGATGACCAGGGAAGATGAGAGAGAGGAGAGAGAGAGAGAGAGAGAGAGAGAGAGATGTATATTTTTCTTTCCTTGGAGGTGGGAGGGGGAGTGAGTAGACTCATTTAAAAGCGTTACTCAGCTCAGGTAAATAATAGGCCCTCAGGCTGTACCTCTAAGCAGGTGCAACGCCACTAGTTCATCTCACGTTCAGACACTAAGCAAGAAAAATGCACCAAGTGACCACGAAGACAAGAAAAGGGAAAGATTACGAACCTGCAATTTTATTCTTACTATTATTCTTTTTATTCCTCTTTCGTATCCTCTCAACGAGGTCTTTGATTGAACATTTATGAATGTAATAACGAGTCTTTCTAAACCAAAAAGCAATTTGTTAAGATCTCCTATTACACATTTCTTCTAATTACAATGGTGACGCAGTTTCCAAATATGTAGATGAGGAGGACCATTAAAAAAAGGAGAAATAGAAGCCAAAGATTAACAATTCATTATGAAAAAGCTCAAAATAGAAAGCAGAGAATTGTCTCCTGATTATAGAAATCCTTTTATGTTTATACTGACATAAACCAAGTTAATGGGAAATTCTCATGTAACGAGTTAATTGGAATTGGCATGTACGGAGTTAATGTCCTCATTAACAATACTGTTTTTTGTTGACAAAACCGCTCTGGTTGATAATAGTTTCAAAAACGTCCAGAGACGCTGTAATATTTAGTTTATGAAAAAAATCATTGGAAAAATAATTAAGGTTTATTTATATATTTATAATTTATGGAAATGAGATGAGAACAGACTCCCGAAGGAATGCGTTTGATATTTCAGCAGTGGTCTACAATTTTAGAGGACTGAGAGACATTTCCTTTTTTGCTGTTTTCACTAAATTATGCAGCTTCCTTTGCTGGAAAAAACCGATATAATTTTCTTTCACTGAAAATTCACTAGATAATGTTCCGTTGAGAGAGAGAGAGAGAGAGAGAGAGAGAGAGAGAGAGAGAGATCTTTTACTGGGGTAGTTAATATTACGGACGGTAATATAATCCTTTTAAACTTTGGCTTAATTAATGTTTGAAATCCATCATTATTTTTCTTTGATGTTAAAGGAGCTAACGGAATAATTATAAATATATTCCAATTGAAGACAAATCTTGGTGATCGAACAAAGTTATTAATGAATTCTTGGCTCAAATAAATCATTTAATACAAATTATCTATTAAATAATGGCATTTAATTAACTACTAATTCAGATAGCTATTCGAAGAGGTGGCATTTTGGAAAACAGATTTTGTAGATTTGAAAACCAAGCCCTGAGAAGGATATTGGTGGTCAAATGGCAGGACAGGATTAGAAATGGAACTAAAAGAGAGATTACTC
>NC_090753.1:59308852-59329091 GCF_036898095.1 Palaemon carinicauda
TAGACATGTAAGTTTTTCAAACATACGCACGTGCGGTTACGCATGCATATACACACATATTATACACACTTTTATATATATATATATATATATATATATATATATATATATATATATATATATATATATATATATGTGTGTGTGTGTGTGTGTGTGTGTGTGTGTATATATATATATATATATATATATATATATATATATATATATAACCTGTATATATATATATTTATTTACAGTCTACATACATGTGTGCGCACGACCGTGTGTGTGTATATATGTGTAGGAAATTTAAACACAAACACATGCATATATATATATATATATATATATATATATATATATATATATATATATATATATATATATATATATATATGTGTGTGTGTGTGTGTGTATATATATATATATATATATATATATATATATATATATATATATATATATATATATATATATATATATATATAATGTGTGTATGTGTATGTCTTTATGTGAGGGCAAACTATATTAAATTTGTGACTTGCATTTCTTAATAAGGAATGATCCTCGCAGAAGATTATGTAAATTGGAGATAAAGAGAAAATGACATATTGTCCAAGAACCAGAGAATGATTTTCTGCTTTGAGAGAATAGTTAGGAGGATTGACGGTTCTCTTTGGAAGGAAGTTTGAGAACACCAACTAACTTCCATCCTTTGATGCTCGTCTCACACAAGGGGATAAACATCACTCAAGCATTCATAGGAGTCATTAAATGAGTTCTACTGCTTTCTCTTGGACCTCTCAGTTTGATATTTTGGATAGTAATAAGTCGACAAACTTATTAAAATCTCAATATTTCGTCAAAATCTTAATAGGTCGACACAATCTTAGTAAGTTAACAAAATCTCAATAAGTCGACAAAATCTTAATAAGTCAACAAAATCTTAATTCATCAAAGTCTTAACCTTCGTCAAGTATGAAATAAACATTACTTTTATATCTAGAAAGTAAAACCACTTATTATCTATCTGCTTTAATTAAAGGGAATTGTTTCTGTAGCAATATTTCTCATAAGATGATCATCAAGTAATCATTCAACGTAAACACTTCATTTAGTTGCCTAACTTATTCCACAGCTTGGAATTAGGACACAATTAAATGGATACAATAGAAATTAAAGTTTAGTCTAATCGAGTTTTCCTAAAACCATTTCACTTTATTGTGCCCATTTTGCCATCTTTTTGGATTTTTTTTTCTTTTTCCGATTTATCCATATCAGTTTGGTAGATTTCCACATCATCATTATGAATTATTTCACTTTCATTACTTATTTCTTGGTCGCCAAAATACAGTTCTTTCAAAATCCTCTTAACATAAAGAATCCTCATTATCATCCAACAAAATTTTATGAGTTATTATTTTCACTATTCTTGGAGTCCAGCGAGAGCTCAGCTGGTTTTGTCTGGGGATCGTTGTCCATTGTGGCTATAAAATGAATAAATGGACGTATTGCTTTTAATATTCAACAACGGACTATATTGTAAGATAGATTGACTACCTTAGCAATTCTGCTGATTGACATCAGCTGGGAACAAGGTTAAAAAATTTCAAACACTCAGTCAATATAAATGTACATTTTAACATCCTTATTAGAAAAGAAAAAAAATTAAATCTAAATTTCCAAAAGTTTGATTTTCAGGGATATTATAAACAAATATGATTAACGCTACTTGAATAAACGAAAAGAAGTAACAAAAGAAATATGGAATAGTTTACGGAAAGATAAAATAAAAACAAACGATACTACCACAACTTAAATACACGAAAAGAGGGGAAAAAACCATCACGGACGAAGTACAGAAATAGAAAAAGGGAAGTGTGTAGGTTCTCCAAACATACAGGAAATAGAGCAGTTGGTCCATGTAATGGAATCAGCCTCGACTCGGGGGAGGGGGATATAATTCTGGCAGGAGATTTTAGGCATTATTTAGATCGTATCTGTCTTTTTAATCAAAGGTTTAAAAACTTACTTTTCAAGGTTAGCAGCAAAATAATAAACGGGTCACCAAGCTGTAGAACAGTCACCCCATGAAAGTTCCAAGACAAATAAAGCAACGGCTGGTTATGATAACCCATGGAGACCTACTTAACTAACACGGACAATAAGGGTCTGATATTAGTAATTTACATCAAGCTAAGAGTAAGTCCACCTATGTAAGACCCAGAAGGAACAAGGCAAGGGGTCTTTTGACTGGCCAGACAGTACTACATTGGATCCTCCTCTCTGGTTACGGTTCATTTTCCCTTTGCCTACATACACACTGAATAGTCTGGCATATTCTTTACATATTCTCCTCTATCCTCATACACCTGACAACACAGATTACCAAACAATTCTTCATCACCCAAGGGGTTACTGCACTGTAATTGTTCAGTGCCACTTTCCTCTTGGTAAGGGTAGAAGAGACTCTTTAGCTATGGTAAGCAGCTCTTCTAGGAGAAGGACACTCCAAAATCAAACCACTGTTCTCTAGTCTTGGGTAGTGCCATAGCCTCTGTACCATGGCCTTTCACTGTCTTGGGTTATAGTTCTCTTGCTTGAGGGTACACTCGAGCACACTCTCCTATCTTATTTCTCTTCCTCTTGTTTTGTTAAAGTTTTTATAGTTTATATAGGAGATATTTATTGTTGTTACTCTTCTTAGAATATTTTATTTTCCTTTTTTCCTTTCCGCACTGAGCTATTTTCCCTGTTGGAGCCCCTGGGCTTATAGCATACTGCTTTTCCAACTAGGGTTGTAGCTTAGTAAGTAATAATAAGTAATAATAATAATAATAATAATAGTCCTTAATGTCTCAAGCTAAAAGCATGTCCACCTATGTAAGACCCAGAAGGAACAGGGCAATAGTCTCTAATGTCTCAAGCTAAATTCAGGTAAATCTATGCAAGACCAAGAAGGAACAAGACAATAGTCCTTAATGTCTCAAGCTGAAAGCAGGTAAATCCATGCAAGACCCAGAAGGAACAAGACAATAGTCCTTAATGTCTCAAGCTGAAAGCAGGTAAATCCATGCAAGACCAAGAAGGAACAAGACAATAGTCCTTAATGTCTCAAGCTGAAAGCAGGTAAATCCATGCAAGACCCAGAAGGAACAAGACAATAGTCCTTAATGTCTCAAGCTGAAAGCAGGTAAATCCATGCAAGACCCAGAAGGAACAAGACAATAGTCCTTAATGCCTCAAGCTGAAAGCAGGTAAATCCACGCAAGACCCAGAAGGAACAAGACAATAGTCCTTAATGCCTCAAGCTGAAAGCAGGTAAATCCACGCAAGACCCAGAAGGAACAAAACAATAGTCCTTAATGTCTCAAGCTAAAACCAGGTAAATCCACGCAAGACCCAGAAGGAACAAGACAATAGTCCTTAATGTCTCAAGCTAAAAGCAGGTAAATCTATGTAAGACCCAGAAGGAACAAGACAATAGCCCTTAATGTCAGAGAGAGAGAGAGAGAGAGAGAGAGAGAGAGAGAGAGAGAGAGACAGAGAGAGAGAGAGAGAGAGAGAGAGAGAGAGAGAGAGAGAGAGAGAAACCATATCAACCATCCAGTCATCACGCAAGTGGTTTCAGGCTTGACCGCAAAAGGCGCCACCAGCGCCGTGTGTGTCTAGCTTGAAACGTTTGTCTCAAGCTAAGAGCAAGTTAACCTACGTGAGAAACAAAACGAACAAGGCCACAGCTGCTAATGACTCAGACTAAAAGCAATTCAACTTACGAGGAAACCAGAAGGAACAAGGCAATTAGCTGTATCTCAAACTAAAAGCAATTCAACCTATGTGAGAACCAGAAGGAGCAAGGCAATAGCCGTTAATGACTCACCAGGCAAACCTATTAGAATTCCAGAACGTCAAAACACTAACTCGCAGAAACAGTAAGAATGTGGTCCTTGTGAATTCCATCAGGCCATGAGCAGTGTTTGGAATTTGTACCACCTGACTGGGAGGACCTGGGAATACGACTCTGCTATTGCTCCTAAGGGCTGACCGAATTAAGCTCTGAAGGTGATCGTTACACTTAATTACCATAATTATTCAGGAAAAGATCAATTAATAACAAGAAAAGCCAACAGGCTGAACATTCGTGCAAAGTGAAGGTTTTGCTCTCAACTTTGTTTCCATTAAAAATTCAGTCTTATTTTGTGCTCAGGTGAAGGAAGACAATTGAGTAGATAAATAATATCTTAGTCTATTCCATTTTATCTAATTAAAAAAACTGAATAGTTCCATTTCAGCAATGAAACATTTGCAACGTATTTATAATTAGTTAACATAACTGAAAATAGGTGTTCTGTGAATGATTTAATTCTTCAAGGAATATATCAAGGTTTCTATATTAAGACAAAGAAAGTATTGGGTATTTCAATCACAAAAGATTCTAATGTTACACAAATATATTCTAATGCTTCAAACTTGAATTAGTGTTGTTTCGTATCTATTTCGTACAAGTACGTTTGAATAAACTGATGAATAAATACGTTGAAATCTATTTTCAACAGACCCTGCATCAAAAAAAAAAAAAAAAAAAAAGCCCAATAAAAAAGATCTACAGTAGTTTATACAATACGTGTTTTTAAGCATCTATATTTCCTACTAAGAATAAAGTATCATTGTACACAGCTTCGGATGAATTTTCTTTTATAATTAATATCGTACTAATTTCATTCAATAAATTCATGACCTCTTTATAAGGTTTTAAACCTGTCGGAGGTGAAATTAGGAAAAATATCATTTGTTTTATTGGAAATAAATATCATTACAAAACTTGAATTGTATTTTGCGTTTCCCTTCTGATCGAGAATTGCACTTGAAAACCTTCACTCTCTTCTTTCCTGAAATCTTCTCTCAATTCCTTATTTGTTCAAGTACAGTTATTTCTTATTTTTACCTTCAATATTAAAATACTGTTAATTAAAACGGGGGACAAATTTAACTCTAATCTAAAACAGTTTATGGAAAAAAAACAATTATGGCCCCTCACATTTATTCAATTCAACCCAAAATAAAACAGACCTTTTGAATTTACCTTCCATTTGAACAAACTACTCATTAAAACTAAGGACAAAATTTACCTTATATTTGATATTGACTTGAAGAAATACACAATTTTCAATCTGAACCAAAATAGAACAACGCGTTTTAATTTTTCTAAATTCGAGTTCAACTTCCAAACGAAGATTCAGTCTTTCTATAGTATGTTGACGGAGAATCATGACGTCAGAGGTAACCCCTTGACAATAGTCATGGATGAAGCAAAAACACATTACTTGAAGAGACTAAAGAAACGTTGTGTTTGTTCGAAATGTTTTTGTGGCATCACTCTGGTGAAATGTTTTTGTGGCATCACTCTAGTGAAATATCTCGAGAGAAAACGTTTACCTGAACGAACGTTTCGTTATTCAAAACGTTGTGATGGGTTTCTAACGTTTGGTGGGAAAGGATTTTTACGTTATTGCTAAGATGAATTATCTGAAGAAAAAGTTCAGCAGAACAAAACGTTTCATTCTTTGAAAACGTTGCCAGGAGATGGAGAGAAAATATCCCTTTTTTGTGTAACAGATCAAATTAAATAATTTAAATTCTTTATTCTGTTAAAATATCTGCAGAAAAAGAAAAGCTCTTTTCGAACTACAGAAGTCCGGAGGGGTCTTATCAAATATCTGTTAATAGCATTAAGTGATTAGAGGGGTACTCAATAGAGAGCAGACCTGCACCACGGCAGTTATTTCTCGACCCTTTGCTCATCCTTGAGCTTTGACCTTACCATGTATTAATTGGCGTGGATTTTCATACACTCAAATATGAACCAAGTTTGAAGTCTCTGTGACAAAGATGTCAAAACTTGTGGCTGATTTCGTGAATTGGACATTTTACTTGACCCTGACCTTGACCCTTGACCTTGAGCTTCCCAAATTTTATCATTTCCAGCATTATACATAGCAGTTCATCCCTGCAAGTTTCATTATTCTACGAATAAAATTGTGGCCGGGAAGCTGTTTACGAACAAACAAACACAAACAGGGACGAAAACATAACCTCCTTCCAACCTCGTGGGTGGAACTAAATATAATAAAAAAATAAAACATAATGCAATAAAAGCTCATTTTTTTCCTTTTCAAGATATTTCGTAACATTTCAAAACTTAATATATGAAATATTCCTCAAATACATAAATATATTCATAGCAATAACACACTATGCTTCTGGAGGCACAGAGCTGCCATCTATCATTGGTCGAAATTTTCCCAAAAGTTAAGGAATATCTGTCCATTTCCACCTATCTATCTATCCATCTATCATCTGTCTATCTATCCATCTATCCACCTAAACTGAAGCAGGCCCACTCATGCAAAATATATTTGCATGAGAAAACATTTTATCTTATATTTCCTGATTATTGATTCAAGATAAAATAATTTCCCCTCATCGTCTATTTTCTTTTCCCTTTAAGCCAATAAGCATTATCTATACTCTAAATACATACCTTAATAATAATAATAATAATAATAATAATAATAATAATAATAATAATAATAATAAATCATAGTTATTCTATCTTCAGATGGGGTTGGCCATCATACTAAATGACGAATCACGAATTTCATATAACTAATTGATAAATGCTTAGTATATACCTCAGTGCCATTAGACAAATATTGAACACATTATGTATCTATATATTATGGATACATAATTAACAAAATGTGTAACTCTATGGTAAAGATACATAATGAACACAATATGTATCTCAATGGTATGAATACATAATAAAAACTATATATATATATATATATATATATATATATATATATATATATATATATATATATATATATATATTATATTATATTATATCATATTATATATATATATATATATATATATATATATATATATATATATATATATATATATATATATATATATATAGGGTATTGATAAATAATGAACACAATATGCATCTCTATGCTATGGCAGCATAATAAACACAATATATATATATATATATATATATATTATATATATATATATATATATATATATATATATATATATATATATATGGTATGGATACATTATGAAGATATTATGTATCTCTATGTAGTGAATTCATAATGAACACAATATGTACCTCTATGGCATGACTACATAATGAACACAATATGTATCTCTATGGCATGAATACATTATGAAGACAATATGTATCTCTACGGTATGGACACATAATTAACACAAAATGTATCTTTATAATATGGATACATAATGAATAATCCTAATGCCAGCTTCAGCGATGAACCCTTTCTCTCCCCTGATAACAACTGATTCTCTCAGCCAATTAAAATCCCAATCAAATTCAAAACCATTCATGTCATGCATGACTAACACTTGTCACTATCTCATGACCTTCACTATTGTGACGCCAATAGGATAGAAACCATTCAATTAACGTCGTCATCAAATTAATGAGTATAACTAATCATTATTATTATTTAATCGTTCGGAATGTCTAAATAAATCACGTCACTGCAGAAGGATTTATGGGAATGTCCAAATGAGTCATATCTTCACCTGTCTATAATATAGGACAGGGTGGTCCGACAACAGGCCCGCGGGCCAAATTTGGCCCGCGAGGGGATTTTTTGTGGACCTTTAACTCTGACCTAATTATGCAGTATGATTTATTGTGTCGAAACCTTACTGGACCTAGATGTTCCATCCTGAATACTAACAAAATAAAAAAAATATATAAATAATTAAATAAAATTAAAATCACACATCTCAGTAAAATTTCAGTATTCTCTCTCTCTCTCTCTCTGTCTCTCTCTCTCTCTCTCTCTCTCTCTCTCTCTCTCTCTCTCTCTCTCTCTCTCTCTCTCTCTCTCTCTCTCTCCATCCAAACCATGCGTTCAATACAAATGTTTAATTTACTTTTGACGGTAGATAGCAAAATAATAATAACAATAACAAATATAGATGTAACAAGATAAAGGAAAACCCCATGAATGGAATGGGGATGGAGCCCCCGCTGTTTCGAATAGTTTTCAGCTTGCCTCTGTTTTGCAGTTAAGCACTATTGCTCATAACGTCTTCCCATATTGAGTCAAAGTAGGAAAAGAAAGTGCTGTGTTATGAACAGAGCATATGATATGAAGTGGGAAGAAGAATAGTGTGTGGCATCAAATAGGTTTTGTTCTTAACGAATATGTTCGAAGGCATTGTGAGACATTGCACAAAGAAAAGTTTGCTCAATTGCGGGAAAATCCCGAAGTGGTATGTTGGATATTTTGATGGGCAAACATCAACAGAAAAATCATGGGCTACATAACTTCTGAAAACCACAAACAGCTAGTCTTACTGCTTCATAACGTTGGTGCTTGTAAGAAACATAAAATCATTTAGGGTAGGAGAATTAATAAAGCAGTCTGCAGTAAAATAGCACAAGAGTTTGCTGAAGAAAATGTACCTGGTCGTAAAAAAAAAAATTGAAAGTGTGTCATTCTTTTACCAAAGAGTTGTAAAAAGAGTGAATGAATTTGATCAGCAGGATTCCATGAAACTTGAAAATATAACGAAACATAGCAAGTACTTTTTACTGGATTTAGATGACAGCAATGCTGTAATTGACACAAGTCAGTTACTCGTATTTGCCGGCACCATTGGCGAAAATTTTGTGGTTCACGAAGAATTTGTCAAGATGTAGTCATTGAATGATGATAGCAGAGCTTCTGGTATATATAAATTTCCCTCAAATCCGTGGTCAATGAATATGGAGGGTTTAAAATGTGTTCATGCATTATAACGGATAGTACGGAAGCTATGGTTGGCAGTAATGTGGGGTTAGTTTATGTTTTAAAGAAAAATTTAGTGCATTGCATCACACTGCACTGCATTATTCACCAAGAGGCCTTATGAAGCAAAATGTTGCAGATGAGTGATGCCATGAAAAGTATTGTCAGTATTGTGAACTTAATCAGAAGCGGAAATATCTCTTCAAGCATAGAAAATTTATATTCCTGGAAAAACCCGAGTACAGTGACCTGCCACTACACTACGTGTTAGGGGGTGAGTGCTGGGAAACTTTTTTTTTTTCTTCTTCTTTTTTTAAGGGAAGATACTCTACCATTTCTATAAAATCAGTATATTAGTCATTCAGAGCAATGCTAAATTTAGCTACACGATAAAGACTTTCTTTGCTCCCAAGCAATTCTTACCGTAACGTTCTAAACATGAAGGAAAATTACAGAATGTTTCCCAGTTAGTACGACATGTTGACTCTCTCCGTAAAAAGCTGCAACTTTTCAGTGAATGCTTAAACTAGAATCATCTAACACACTCCCCTTCTTGTCAGAAATAATGGAACATACTCCTCACCTTTTTTTTTTGGAAAACTTGAAGGGTTATATTGTGAATTTGAGAAAAGATATATATATATATATATATATATATATATATATATATATATATATATATATATATATATATATATATACACACACACACACACACACACACACACACACACACACATATATATATATATATATATATATATATATATATATATATATATATATATATATATATATGATGGAAAAGGTTGGACCACCCTGATATACAATCTATTTTCCTTTTGGTTAATCTTCCTTTTAATTGTTCTTTACTTTTCATCTTCTAATGATTTCATCTAATTTGTCTTCTTCCTTAGTGTCTATCTTTTTGTTTTTGCATTATATCTCCTTTTCAATATTTTGCTATCTCCCTTTCTTTATTTTTCCTTGACATTCATCTTATATTTTCTTTTCGGTTTTCCTCTTTTGGGTTTATTTCTGATTTCTATTTCTTTCCTCTCATCTTTAATTATACTTTCTCCGATTCTTTCAGTTTCTTCGTAGTCCTTCATTTTTTTGTTTTAGAGTCATCTTTATCAATCCGTTCATCTCATTTTTTCATTTTACTTTCTCTCAAGTTGAACTCCTCACTTCCTCTGCCTAATCATTCTCTTCTCTTAACTTCTCAATACCTCTTGTGCGAAGTGACTGTTAGGTACAAACAGAGAGGCTAGATGAATGCCAGTGAGGTTTATTCAACAGATAACGAGCTTGTATACAAACAGTTGAGAGCAATAATGTCACAATAATTCAAGCAAGTAAAACATGCAATTGCAAGCTTAATAATTTTTTCTATTATCAGTGCGTGAGATCAAGATATAAAAAAGCAATAGCATTATAGTGTATGAAACATGCGGAACACTATTTCATCATTCTTTTTCTCTTATCCAACCTTCCTTCTCCTTTCTCTTCATTTCTCTTTCCCCTTCCCCCTTGCGCTATCATTCTCTCTCCTCTTCCTCTGTTTATCCTCCTCTTCTTCTTCGCTCTTCCCTTTTCCCATCATCTGAAGATGATATAAGATGTCCCTGAGGGTTTCATTTGATCCGCCTTTATGAATTCCGGATTTCTGGCGATTTTTCCAACAAGAATCTCAAATAATTTTCATTCTACCGGAAGGAATCCATCTTTCGATTTTTATTCAATTTATAAACCGTTTAGCTACATTAACCAGAAAAAAAGTATAAATCCTTATGTAATTTTAAAGAAAAATTTACAAAGGAAGGTCCAGAATGAATTTCATGACACCCTACAATATTATCAAAAACTCAAAAGTTATAATACTAATAAGAATAAAAATAAATACATGTAATAAAGTAATTCTAAAATATCTCTGAAGGATCTCATAGACACACTTTGCGTAAACACAGATTCCATTTCTAAGTGTGAAGGGGACAGATTCCCACTAATCTAAACAGCTGGAAGCAATGTTTTACGCATTTTGCCTATGTAAAGGGAAAAAAAAACATACGCACTTCAAAAATTAATATTAGACAATTTTACATCACACACACACCCAACCACACACACACACAAACACTCACTCCCCATCATGCCAAAAGATCCCCGTAATACATTCGCATTCGTATTGGATAAATGAGGAAAGAAGCAAATGTCAAATGATCAGGATAAATCTATGCAAACGAACATTGCTGCAGACGAGGTGCCTCTAATGACGCTACAAAAACGAAAGAGGAAAAGGAGGACGAGAATAAATGTCGGCAGTCTTCAAAAGACTCCTTAGAGCAGTTGGGATTCCTCGGAGCAGTTGGGAATTCTCGAAGCAGTTAGGAATCCTCGGAGCAGTTGGGAAACCTCGAAGCAGTTGGGAATCCTCGAAGCAGTTATGAATCCTCAAAGCAATTGGGAATCCTATGAGCAATTTGAAATCCTCGGAGCAGTTGGGAATACTCGAAGCAGTTGGGAATCCTCGGAGCAGTTGGGAAACCTCGAAGCAGTTGGGAATCCTCGAAGCAGTTGGGAATTCTCGAAACAGGGTCAAGCAAAAGGTCGGGAATTAGCTGCAGCGGTGGAGGTCTGCGCTCTAGTGAGTGACCCTCAAGTTCGGATTGTAGTTTTACATTAATTTAATTCATATTTCCAATCTGTCATAATCTCATAGAGTGAAATAAAAAATGCGATAATTAAAAAAATAATAAATTAGATATTAAAAGCTATTCATAAATTAAACACAAAGACACTAATATACACCTTACACCTTCAAAAAAATAACATAAGACACAATACACACAGATACATCGCAAAAATACCTCCCAAAAAAGATACATTACAAACCCAGAACAAGAATAACACACTCAAAGTAAAAAAACAAAAAACAATATTTGTTGAAAGAACCTTTTCTACACACACACACACACACACACACACACACACACACACATATATATATATATATATATATATATATATATATATATATATATATATACACACACACATTCTGCATTACAAGCTTATCCCTCCAAAAGCACCACGCCTCATAAATCACAAGTTCACCACTTGGTAAGTATATCGTAAACATCATCTCATTCATAGCCCATCTAATTCACACACACACACACACACACACACACAACAAAAAAAAAAAAAAAAAAAAAAAAAAAAAAAAAAAAAAAAAAAAAAAAAAAAAAAAAAAAAAAAAACTCTATCTAAAACATAACCTCCTGGGTGTAAATGACAAGGTGACGGGCTCGGGAAATAAAATGAAATGGGTACAGCTTTCCTCAATTCCAACCCTCCTCGCCCCCTCGGTAAATTTCCTGCTACCTAGTCTCGGTATCTTTAAGGTAAACTCAGCTTCTCTGTGACCGGAGCCTGGAGACCTCCATGGGACGGAGGTATTCCATCCACAGGGGAGGGGGGTAGCCACTGTCTTGTCTTTTTAGTTTACTTTCGTTGAATGGGAATTTTTGTTGACTTTTTTTTCATGTATTTGCAACATTTTTCTAGTTATTTTTGCGTTTATAACAAATAACTAAAATGAAAAATAATTTTGTTGTAGACTTCTTTTCATGTATTTACAACAAAATCATTTTTCCTTAGTTAATTTCTAGTTTATAACAAATCCCTAAGAAATAAATAATTTGTTATTGTAATTATGGTTATATTGTATATGAATAAATACATTGGTCTTTTTGGGGATTTTTTCATTTATTTGCAACAACCAAATCTATTTTTTCATAATTATTTGTCATGAATTGAAGGAAAATAAAGGTGTTAATTTATTAGGAATAAAGAAATCAAGAATTAAAAAAATAAAGTATCGAACAGTGCATTTAAAGGTTTGCAGGTCGTTCATGAATGGCAGAGGAAATGGACAATGACAATGCCCCATTGAACACAACAAGGCCTTAGAGACTGGCCATATATCCTTATGATCAGCGCCCAAGACCCCTCTCCACCCAAGCTAGGACCAAGGAGCGCCAAGCATTGGATGCTGATGAATCAGCATATAGACCTATAGGCTCCCCAAGAAACCCACCCCCCCCATCCTTAGCTCATGAGGATAGTGAGGTTACAGCGACCAAAGGAACTAATCAGTTTGAGCGGGTCTGCTGTTCACCAGTCAGTGACGTTACCACACCGGCCACCACAACCCTTTCAGATAAGTAAAGGAATACACAAATATATTCTGGAGTATTTTAATATTTTACAACGATAAAACACTATTTCTTCTCTATATATAAAATATACAAATATATAAAATATATAGAATAAAAATGTACAAATTGAATACCAAACAAGCCGACGGTATTTAAAGAATTTCGAAAAGAGCTAAATAGTTACGTAACTGAAACAAATAAACAAACAAATATATGAATAAATAAATAAAATCTTTTAATAAATAAAATAGTGACATCAAAGTTGGGCATTTATGAAAGGAAGCCATTATAGGATGGGAAATAAATATGTAAATGCATAAAGGAATACATAAATACATAGAGAGGAAAATATCATTGCATGATTCTGTCCCCTTTTTACCTTTGTTTAAATAGACTTCCAGTACCATCATCTCATCATATATTTGATATAGGTTATACATACACAAACAAAAAAACAAAATCACGCAACCATATATATATATATATATATATATATATATATATATATATATATATGCATATATTGTATATATATATATATATATATATATATATATATATACTGCATATATATATATATATATATATATATATATATATATATATATATATATATATATATACTGCATATATATATATATATATATATATATATATATGTATATATATATATATATATATATATATATATATATATCATCAGAGAAGGTGGCGGCAGCCAGTAATTTACATTTCTCAAAGTGGACAGGGAAATAGGCAGTTCTAGAATTCCATTTATTATATATCCCGACGTTTCGTGATCGTCATTATCACATCTTCCAGGGCTACAAATATGAAGTACATTTATAACATTAAGAAACAGTAATAAAATATATACAAATATAAAAAGTAAAAATTAGTAAAAAACAACTAAAAATTCAAGTAAAAATATGCATAAAACAGAAGTGGAACCAACCTCGCAGAAGCGCAAATAAAACTTAATGGCATCAACAATTACAGAACAAAACAAAGAAAGTTATGACAAGTACAATTGAGTGGAGGAAGTTTGGGCGTTCAACGACGGAACCATTGTTTTAATCAAAATTGACTCCAGAATAGGCAAGTCATGGTAATTAGATACCTGTCCTATAATACTAAAATCTTTACTGTCAATTTTTATTTTGCACATTTTAGTATGATTGCGAATATTTGAATGTTCTGGGTTGGATATTCTGCAACCTGTTCGAAAACTAACACCTCTATGAGAGTCAATTCTGACCTTCAACAACCTCTTGGTAGATCCTACGTAGGTCCCAGAGTTACACTTTGGGCAAATATATCGATACACTACACCAGAGGACATCAAGGGACTCAATCGATCCTTAAAGTGAAAAACCGAGCCAACTGTGAGAGGATTCTTGTGAATTAAGTTTACTACAACAGCTGGAAAACGTTGTTGTGTGATTTTTGTAAACTTCTGTCTGAAGGAATCATCATGCATAAAAGGAAAACTCGCATTTGAGTTTAGGTACTGTTGTTATTTTTTGAGTCTGACCCTATTTATCATTTAATAATTTGTTGAGATGCTTAAAAAAATAATTTAGCCGGAAAACAGTTTTTCTTAAAATAATCACATAAATAAAGAACTTCTGTATGAAAATATTCCCAACTAGAAGTAAGAAGGAATGCTCTGTGGAGAAGAGTAAAAATAGAGTTTAATTTAAAATTATAAAAACAAGAGCTATAAAAATTCGAACCTAATCCAGTAAAAGTCTTTTTTTCTAAAAACCGTGGTATTAAAACCTTCTCTCTCTCTAGATACTAACACAAACATTTTTTAGATCTGTTAGTATCTAGAGAGAGAGAAGGTTTTAAAACCTCAAGATAGAGACGACTGGCGAAATCTAACCGAAGCCCTTTGCGTCAATAGGCGTAGGAGGAGATGATTACGATGATGATTATATACTGTATATATATATATATATATATATATATATATATATATACACTTGCGCGTGTTTGTGTATATATGTGTGAAGTCATAAGAATACAAAAGCCCTCTTGGTCTTTGAAATACAGGTTCTTGAAATAAAAGGTTTGTGTAATTCATGTTGTACCTTTTCCTGCACCAAAATATTCTACTTGAATTGATCTAATAGTATTGTTCGCATTACAGAAACTGTTACAAATTCGTCAATAATAGTTCTTTCATTACGTTTCTCTCATCTATCGTTTCATCCTTATAGGCTTCCCTGAGAGAGAGAGAGAGAGAGAGAGAGAGAGAGAGAGAGAGAGAGAGAGATCAAAGCTAGATTCTTCAACCAGAGAGAGAGAGAGAGAGAGAGAGAGAGAGAGAGAGAGAGAGAGAGAGAGAGAGAAAGAGAGAGAGAGAGAGAAAAGGAAGATTCTTCAACCAGAGAGAGAGAGAGAGAGAGAGAGAAGAGAGAGAGAGAGAGAGAGAGAGGAGAGAGAGAGAGAGAGAGAGAGAGAGAGAGAGAGAGAGAAGGAAGATTCTTCAACCAGAGAGAGAGGGAGAGAGAGGGAGAGATCAAAACTAATTCTTCAACCAGAGAGAGAGAGAGAGAGAGAGAGAGAGAGAGAGAGAGAGATAAAACGAAGATTCTTCAAACCAGAGAGAGAGAGAGAGAGAGAGAGAGAGAGATCAAAGCTAGATTCTTCAACAAGAGAGAGAGAGAGAGAGAGAGAGAGAGAGATCAAAGCTAGATTCTTCAACCAAAGAGAGAGAGAGAGAGAGAGGAGAGAGAGAGAGAGAGGAGAGAGAGAGAGAGAGAGAGAGAGAGAGAAAGAGAGAGAGAGCCTGTCCTCACACACTTGACAACACTGAGATTAGCAAACAATTCTTCACTCAAGGGTTTTAACATACATACATACATACATACATACACACACGCACACACTCACACAAAACTGTCGTTGGAGTCGGTGATTTCCAAAATGGCTCCAGGGAGCTGAAAAGTCTTCAAAGTCCTCTGAAGACTTACCTTCACTTTTTTAAATCAATGCTGATACGAACCTCAAGATCGTTATATAAGATTATGGCTAATAAGGTGAATCAATTGTTTGGTGTGAGGATGAATATGTTTGGAGAATTTGTTCAAGGAACATTCAACCTTGCCTCAAAATGTAGCTTCTGTTATCCAAGAACGGAATCTGCATGCGAGGATATGACGATAAATCTTCAGGGACAGCTGCGAACTCTACAGGATTTCCTGGTCTTTAAATGGTTTTCGTGGCTTCTACCAGAGGCGCCGCGTTTTGAAGACTGTCGGGCAGTCGCCTCACAGGAAGGCTTCTTCGGTAGGTGGGCTGCAGCGCTTGTCCTTGGATCGGAGGCTTTTGGAAAGCCCGTGAGGAACTACGTGGATGCGAACTTGCTTTGCGGCAAATGGAAGCAGAAGCTTTGAGATTCAACGGCCAGGTTGAGAACAAGATGGTTCGTTGGCAAACTGCTCCGCGAATTCAACGTTGGAGGAGTGGAAGAAATACTTTCTCGTGGAAACAAAAACCTTTATTACCTCGCTTTGGCTGCTTGCTGGCGCCATATTCGGTGGAATTATGTTGGCTACGAGAAGGATGACTAAAGAAGGCGAAGGCGTTCCAGAACTGAAGACAGGGGAAGTGTCACGAGAAAAACTGATAGCTCAGAAAGAGACCGAGATTCAAAAGCTGGAAAATTGACGGAGCCGAAAAAGATCTCAAGATGAAAGAACAAGAAACTATTAGAAAAGAAAAGGAAGATACTAAGAAGATAATGAATGAAAAAAATAAAACAACTAGAAAATGAGTGCGTCCAAAAAGACCTCAAGATGAAGGAACAGGAAAATGAACTGGAAACTATTAGAAAAGAAAAGGAAGATATTAAGAAGGACAATGAATGAAAAAATAAAACAACTAGAAAAATGATTGCGTCCAAAAGATCTCAAGATGAAGGAACAGGAAAAGTTGCTGAAAAATCTAAAACTAAAAAGGAAATAATCAATAAAGTACAAAATGAAAAAAGTGAATGCAAAATGAGTGCATCGAAAAAGAAAAGACCCACCTAATCAATTACTACAAACTTTGGAATTTGAATAGAAGAACCAAGGGTGAATCCTCCACTAAAATCAAGGCCAAACATACGAACGTCCTGGCCCACAAGCCAAGAGATTTCTGTACAGCATTGGACATTTAAGAAGGGCATCAAATGCTCCAAGGCCTTTACGAAAGCTAAATTGCAAACTAGGGAACAAATTATTTACTCCAGCAAACCTATTTAAACGTTTAGTCAAAAGTCGTTCAAATCTATAGGAAATGTGGGAGTTCTGGGGAGGTATTCAGCAAAGCTAGACAAACAAACAAACAAACAATTTACCTAATGAAATAACTTTATCAATTCTCCAAAAAGTATTAAAAGAACCTCATTTTTCTAAATTGCATGAAGTAACAGACAATCTCGGGACCTAAGTAAATCAGCAGTTTTTATCAAAAGCAAAGAAAAAATAAACATTTGGGTCAACACCTCCATAAGCGTCGAGGTCCATCAAGACTTAGAATTTCACCGACCAAAAACCTAAACTAATTCATTTACACTCAGAAAAACAGGAATGAGGAAGATAGAGTTTCTCTTTACTCTCCTTACTGCAAAATACACCAGCCTTTTCCTTTCGACAATAATATATATATATATATAAATATATATATATATATATATATATTATATATATATATATATATATACTATATATATATATATAATATATATGTATTATATATATATATATATATATATACACACACATATATATATAGTATATATATATATATATATATATATATATATATATATATATATATATATATATATATATATATATATATACATAATCAATAAACGGCAAAGCACTCTAGCATCAACCATTTTAAGACAAGACTAATACTATTTGGTATATGTTTTCCTATTATAACGAACAGATTTTGAACGAAAAGAAAATGAGACTTGTTACTGCGCAGCTTCATCTATTCAACTTTTGCTGACATCTTTTCGTCCCAAGAATCAAAGAACCTCTAAAAAATCATAATACTTAAATACAGGAAGTTAGGACCATGGGAGGTTGATGACTGCTGAATGCCTCAGAATGCAACAGTTTATTTTAAATGTTAAGTTTCCATCCAGAGGACATTCCATTCATTCTGATTCAAGAAATTATTCTTGATGTTTTGGAGAAAAATGGCTTTCAAATCACAGCTGGAGGTTCCTTAAAGATCCAAATTTGTTCAGTAGCCTTTACATAAAAATTCGTAATAAGTGTAAAATGTCTTTAAAACTTTTTCATATATATTTGTCTATAATTTTTTTATAAATATATTACAATTATAGAAAAAATAATTCTTTGTTTTTAAAGACGACCTGATGAGAGCCATTAATTTGTAGCTGAAACAGCTATCGGCTATAGTTCAATATATGGAGCAGCATAAACACATACATAAATAATATATATGCATATATACATATACAGTATATTTATATTTGTATGAGAGAGAGAGAGAGAGAGAGAGAGAGAGAGAGAGAGAGAGGAGAGAGAGAGAGAGAGAGAGAGAGGAGAGGAGAGAGAGAGAGCGAAACGTACGCCTGACAGCTGACGCATTTTCATACCAAGAGAAAAAAAAGAGATCCGAATCGAAGAAAAACCACAAAAGCATCAGAGGTAAAAACCAGAAGGAAATTCTCTCTCTCCTCTCTCTCTCCTCTCCTCTCTCTCTGCTCTCTCTCTCCTCTCTCTCTCTCTCTCTCCTCTCTCTCTCTCTCTCGAACAAAATATTAAGTAAATATCCCTTTTCTTTTCTTGAGGCTACAAAAGAAGCAAGACTGCCTCATTTCAAGTCTTCATTGTAGCAAGGGATATTATTTGCATAATAAATTCTCATTTACTTCATTAGCATGAAATTTTTTTCATGCATATGCCTCAGAACGAAAATATAAGATTATTCTGATATTTTACTTTCTCCAATTATTGTAAGAGAAAAAACTAGCTTTATATCATGATATGTTCATCTTCAGATTATTAAGTAAATGTTATCCATTTCCATGAATTTTCTGAAGATACATATCAGGATAAATTCTTTAGATATAAGGTTTATAAGGAAAATCTATTCAAATAATGTTAGTTTGTGAAAATCATTACGACCAACTTTCTGAGAGAGGGAGGATCCCTCCCGTTTCCGTGATTGCATCTCCTTTTTAGAATCAAGGTACTTTTTACGATCAACTCTCAACAAATTTAATCTCCTGTCCAGTTTTCTTTCAGTCCCTTAGTCGTTTGACTTATGAAATACCAGTGTGTTTAATAATAGGAAGAATAGGAAGGGAAAAAGAGTAAAGTAGATAGGCTAAGAAATACATTACACTGCAGAAAAAGGAGGGGGAAAAGTGGAGGAGTACATGAACGTTAGTTATAATAAAAGATAATTTTTCACGAAGTATTTTACTTCTGGCAAAGCATATATAAAATATATAGAAAAAATCGAGAGTATAAAACTAATCCCAGGCTGGGTTACAGAGTGACAAGGACTGGTTGTGATGGGTGATTTAGATATGAAAGTAGATAAAAAACTACTTGTGCTAGTGACTTAGATGTGAAAACAGATAAAAGGACTAATTGTGCTAGGTGACATAGATGTGCAAGTAGATGAAAGGGCTAGCTGTGTTAGGTGACTTAGATGTGAAAGTAGATAAAAAAGACTAGTTGTGCTAGGGGACTTAAAATGGTGAAAGTAGATAAAAAGACTAATTGTGCTAGGTGACTTAGATGTGGAAGCAGATAAAAGAACTAGTTCTTCTTGGTGACTCAGAAGTGACTGTAGATAAAAACACTAGTTGTGGTAGGAGATTTAGATGTGAAAGTAGATAAAAAGACTAGTTGTGCTAGGTGACTTCAATGGTGAAAGTCAATAAAAAGAAAAATGGGGGACTTGGATGTGCAAGTAGATAGAAAAGAAATGAGAATTCTTAGGCAAATGGAATTTAGCATATATATAATTCATTCGTCAAATTTATTTCTCAGAAAAAGAGTTATATATCTGAAACTGATAGTGAGGGGTTTGAAACACCATCACTATTTTGAATATATTTACGAAATTATAAAAGATTGAAAGAAGCAAAAAAGCAATTTGTCACCGTCAACACAACATTAAACAGATTTTTACAGAAAGAGA